>NW_010199316.1:0-30896 GCF_000695765.1 Mesitornis unicolor
TGAGGGGATTGAGTGCTCCCTCAGTAAGTCTACAGTTGACACTAAATTGGGAGGGAGTGTTGATCTGCCTGAGGGTAGGAAGGCTCTGCAGAGGGACCTGGATAGGCTGAATCAATGGGCTGAGGCCAGTTGTATGAGCTTCAACAAGGTCAAGTGCCGAGTCCTGCACTTGGGTCACAACAACCCCATGCAACGCTACAGGCCTGAGGAAGAGTGGCGGGGACAAGTGACTGGAAAGCTGCCATGCAGAAAAGGACCTGGGGGTGTTGGTGGAGAGCAGGATGACCATGAGCCAGCAGTGTGCCCTTGCGGCCAAGAAGGCCAATGGCATCCTGGGGTGTATTAGAAGTAGTGTAGTTAGTAGGTCGAGAGAGGGTCTCCTTCCCCTCTACTCTGCCTGGGTGAGACTGCATTTGGAATATTGTGTTCAGTTCTGGGCTCCTCAGTTCAAGAAGGACAGGGAATTGCTTGAAAGAGTCCAGCACAGAGCCACAAATATGACTGAGGGTCTCTTCAGCTTAGAGAAGAGGAGACTGAGGGATGACCTCATTAATGTTTATATACTTGTAAAGGGCAAGTGTCAGGAGGAAGGAGCCAGGCTCTTCTCTCTGATGTCAAGTGATAAGACAAGGGACAATGGGAGCAAGCTGGAGCATAGGAGGTTCCATGTGAACATGAGGAAAAACTTCTTTACTGTGAGGGTAACAGAGCACTGGAGCAGGCTGCCCAGAGAGGTTATGGAGTCTCCTTCTCTGCAGACATTCAAGACCTGCCTGAGTGCGTTCCTGTGTGATGTAGTCTAGGTGATCCTGCTCTGGCAGGGGGTTTGGACTAGATGATCTTTCAAGGTCCCTTCCAACTCCTAATATTCTGTGATTCTGTGATTTTACTGTGGAAAGTGTCACCATATAACACACAGATTAAGGGGCCTGGTTGTGGTAGATGTTGTTGTTCTTTAATGTCAAGTCTGAAGTCTTGTAAACAGTTAAAAAATAAGTTATAAAATATTTACTTTTCTAAAAATTTCAGCAAAGTGTCCACCTATATATCTATATTTGTCATGTACTTTGAACAAAACAGAAAAAATATACTACTTCATTTAATTTTGAGCAAATGAGAAAGAAGATGTTTATTGTATGAAATTTGATGTTGTGCTTAACAACAAATAAGTAAATTAAAAGGAACATAGATATGACAGACAATTCTTGTCTTTTTGAAGAGTTGAAGGACTAAATTTCAAAATTTTTGCTGGTTCTTGGTAAAAAGCTGGTTCAAGAAACCAGGAAAAGAAAATATTCTTACTAGTGGTAAGAGTAAGTCTGTTCATTTAACATGGATTTTCTAACTCTCATTTAATTTTCCTTAATTTTTTTATTATATTTTATTGTAGTGATGAAATGCAGCAATACAGAAATAGAAGTTCATCATGAATATGGAGAAAGAGACAAGAGGCTCTCCAATAGGATAGAATAGAAAAGGATGACAGTATGCCAGCACATGTGTATGTATAATTTCATCTACTTTATGAGCAGAGCAGTAGGTTCTGTCTTTGTAAGAACTATTTGTTTTAAATTAAAAAAATATTATGGTAAAACTAGGTTAATTTATGGTTGACCCTCTTTATTTATTTTAATAATGCAATTGTTAGTTTCAAACTTCTAAAATATTTTAATTCTTGTTTTCAGGAACTCTGCATTTCAAGTAAATTCTAACTGCCAAATTTTAGAGGAAATTCGCTAGGAAAACGATGTCAACATGAATAAAGCAGTGCAAGAAGAAACTCAAATGAAAAACAAATGACATAAACAATAGTAAAGAGATTTAAGAAAATATTTTTAAGTGTTGCCAACGTGATTCATTTTCTTCTGCCTGAGGGAAAACCATGGTTGACCATTGAATATAGATACAGAATTTTTTTCTGTCTAAATTCTTATCCTAACTTCACATCAACTCACAAAGAGAATAAAGACTTGCACCTTTGCTTTCTCTTAGCTTTGAAACTTTAAACAGGTTGCCTTTCAGACAATGATCACAGAATTAGAAATGTGATTATTTATTCTCCTCAAATGTGTTTTTCCTCTCTGTTTCTTTCCTAGAATTTTCTTAAACTTGGCTGCATACAAAAAAAATAAACTACCCAGTATCTTTACAGTAAATGACTAAGAAAATGGGCTTTGCATGGTGGATGCGGAAGAACAATAAAACCTTTACATCTTCTTTTATCCCAGAACTCAGCGTACTTTTCTAGATCTAGAAACAACCTTTACCTATGATGAGCTACATGTCATCCATGTAAGAGTGCACACAGTATGCCAGGACTGCAAGTGTCATTCTCATATCTGTGGTACTTCATTCTCAAAATAATAACATTTTCATTTCAGGCTTCCTTTGCTCATCAGAAAAGGACTAAGTAGATGAATAATGTAGCATGATCAATGTATTAGGCGCATACCGCCATCCATGCCAACTGCAAACAGCAGTTATGAACAGAACGTTGTCTGTCCTCGTCTGCCCCTATTGATTCTCAAAGAATGGCAGTCAGATCTTGAACCACACAAACACCTCTTCCTCCACATCAGCACACTTGTACTGAACATGCCTGTAGTTAATAATCCATTTCTTTCTCTGTCAACCTGGTTAGAATACAGCCTGCAAAGCCTGCTCTCCTTTCTAAGCAAAAGTCAGCAGGGTGGCTGATAATCAAGTACCTGATACATTCATGTCCATCTGGTATTAGAAGAACCCAGCATCTCCTCTTAATGACCTAAGGCTGCTATGTGTGATTTCCAATCAATATTCCATCTCAAAATTATATTAGTTAATTGTGACCGAAAGTTATTACGTTTTTACATGACTATAAAATATAGATACTACATCTGCCCCCTTAGAAGGCATCTCTAACAATTGCCATTGAGCAATTCATTGTCCTTCATTGAAAAGTCTGGTTGGAGTTTAATGAAACCTGTGTAAAATTTTAAACTATAATTATTTTAATCTTACTTCCTGGGCAGATTAATGAGGAGCATTTAACATCCTTTCTCACTGATCTCTTTTAATTTATTCCAGCAATATTTATTCTCATTCTGTTTTAAGACTAGCCAGAAACGATATTGGATTAACTCAGCAGATACGGAAGAAATCAGGTAACTGCCTTGAATATTCTGATTTTGTGTTAAATTGCCTAATAACTGGCAGAGACCAGATGATACTTTGTTTTTAAAGCATTTGTAAACTGACAACATTCATTTGTCTTACACAACTGAGTCATTTTTTGGGGTCGCAATCCACTTACACAGCATAATCTTACTGGCAGAAGGTGGCACAGGCCTCCACAGCCTCAGAGGAATTTTCAGACTGGGTCCCCATCTCTGTAAGGCAAAATCACGCAAACTCCTTTTTTCCCATGCAATTTGAATGAGTCTAAAATTTACAGAAGAGGTCACTAGAAGCCATAAGAAAGGCTACATTTTTAGAACTGAAAAATGTGACAAAAATTGTCACAAAAGAGACTCCTAGGTAGTAATGTCTTGGAAAAATTGTCCTTAATCACAAAAGAATTAAATAACTCCCTATAAAACTCATATTCTGTGATTTTAGTGGGCATTAAGATATTTCAGGCTTTCCTTGAAAGTCTTAGCACAGTAGAGAGGAGACATTCAGAGTCCCTCTCTATAGGGAAGCATCACAGATGTGAGACATCATTAAAAGGGTGTTCAAAAGGCAGCACTGACAAGTCCACCTGTATTTTGAAATGTTTCATGGGGGCAGTTTGTGCCAGAAGAGAAGAATTCAGCCACGAGTCAGACGTCAGTTGTGGGAGGTCACTGTAGACTATCTGGTCTTCTGGGAACTTCATGCACATGGGCATGTTACAGGCTGGCACTGATCCAGCAGGTAGCCCAGATTAATCTGAGAGATCATTGATAACATTACGTTATCTATATTTATATGTGTATCTGTTTGTGCCCATGTTTGTCAAACTTTCTATCTGAGTGTACGCATAACATTTGAACCTGTTGGCCAACCTCAATCAGTGAGAAAAGAGTGTCAGTAATAAAATTCTACAAGTTTAGTGAGAAGACATTGCTGTCCAGAAAAAAAAGCACTCTTTAGCATGCTCCGTTTAGGAATAGGCTTCAGATGACCTCACACCACGGGGGAGAGATGGCCTAAATAGCTGAAATGCAAGAAAAACTTTTAAATGGGGCTTACATTTTACTAGACACCAGAGAATCCAACCATGAGGCACAAATCCGTAGGAAACCAGGATTCATTTGTTCCGCTCGCTGCACAAGCAGCTCCTTGTTTGTAGTAAAAGCAAGGATGACTTTCAGTGCAGTTTCACTTTCTGCCAATTTATTTCTTCATACCACACTGCAAATGTGAGTGGTGTTTTGCCTTTCTGTCTTGAGGAACTTGGCCTCCAGGCCAAACTTTTTTCCTCACATTCACTTGCTCCAGGAATGGTTCACTGTTAACTTGATATGAAAAGTAAATCTTTTCATTTAAGTCAGTCAGAATCCGCGCCTCTTGCTGCCATGGCATGATAAGAACTTGCAATGGATGGGAGGAGATTTCGGATGCTCCAAACTCTGGGTCTTGCACAGGGGCTCTGAAACAGTTAAGTCAGAAAGATGAATATTTTTAAATTGTAAGCAACTTGTCTTAAAAGATACTTTCATTTCTTTTTGAATGAAGTCAACTGTTAAATATCTATTTGGAGAATTTTAGACATATTACCACCTCTTTCACAGATGGAAATAACCTCTCTGTAAAGAGAGCAACTTATGTACTCCTACATTTATGGACTTGGAATATCAAAGAAAGTGTGATACAGCCCCACATGCTGACCTTGAATTCTGCAGGGGTCAAGTGTGCCAGATGATCAGTGCTCCTGATTCACATTGGAAGCTGAAGACATTCATCACCCTGTCTGATGCTCAGCACAGGATTTCTCCACAGTTTTTGTCAAAAGTAATCAGAATTATTGACTAAGCATTATGTATTTTGGAATCATAGAATCACAGAATCATAGAATCTTAGAATAGCAGGTTGGAGGGGACAACAAGGATCATCTAGTCCAACCTCTCCAGGTAAAAGTATAGTTTAAAAGAGATGAGTCAACACCCTGTCAAGCTGACTCGTAAAACTGAACAGTGTAGGGGAATTTACCACATCCCCTGGGAGATTGTTTCAATGTCTGATTGATCTCATGGTAAAAAAAATTTCTTCTGGAGTTCAATCAGAATCTTTCCAGAAGCAACTTGTGTCCATTACTCCTCGTCTTTTCCATGTGACTCCTTGTGAAAAGGGGGTCTCCATCTTCTTGGTAGCCACCCTTTATGTACTGGTACATGGTAATAAGGTACCCTATAAGCCTTCTCTTCCCAAGGCTGAACAGGCCCAGTTTTCTCAGCCTTTCTTCATACGGCAGGTTTTCCAGTTCTCTGATCATCCTTGTGGCCCTTCTCTGGACCCTTTCCAACCTGTCTGCATCTTTTTTGTATAGTGGGGTCCAAAATTGTATACAGTACTCAAGGTGTGGTCTGACCAGTGCCGAGTAGAGAGGGATAATGACTTCTTTGTCTTTGCTGGTGATGGCCTTTTTAATGCAACCCAGCATCCTGATGGCTTTCTTTACTGCTGCAGCACATAAAAATTATGAGTATTGTTATAAATACAAGAGCATATTAATGAGTGCTTTTATGGTATTAATTTCAATTGTTCCATCTTTAAAGAAGTATCTCCACTACTAGTTTGATACAGGAAGTAATTTTTTCCAAGGCATTCACACCTTTATTCCTGTGAACCGCATTACTGTATGTTTTTGCAACCAAAGGGACGAACTCTGATTTGTGAAGAAGAAAGCTTCTTCATACTGTTTTGTCATTTAAAACCATTTCAAGGCTCCTTTGTATGAAAAAAAGTCTGTACAGTATTACTAGGTATTCCAGCCATAATGTTTAAACACTAGGAGACTTTGCATGGAGTTGAATATTTAAATATGTTCTAAATATATTGCTAATAGGCTCCAATTAAGGCATGTGAGAAGCATAGTATAGTTAGATCATATTATTCCTAATGTATCTTAAACTTACCAAGATGAGCTTCTCTTAGAGCTTGCTCATTAGCTTAACTAGTAAACCCCATTATGTAATTAGACTTACCACATATGTCCAAAGTAGGGAAAAAATGTGTTTTCTGAATGCATGCCAGGTAAAAAGAAATACAGAATCCTAGTGATGATACAGTTTTCACATGTTTAAACAAACTGAGAAACACATTGGGTAGGAGTTTAGGGATTACTTTCATTTACCAGAATTTAGTTAAATCACATTTTCATCCTTCACTACATGTTAAGGACTATAACCTTCACCAACATAAGATAAAAATGTAGCTTTTATGCCAAGTGAAGACAAGACTCAGAACACTATAAGAAGGTTGCTCAAGTAGTACTTGTATTGTCAGCTTAGCATCCTAAACCCAATTTCACTTCTCATTCAAATGTTCAATAAATTCTTAATAAATTAGGCATCTGTATTAAGGAATTAATTAATACTGATCTTTCAGTTTTAGCAAACTACTCCTTTTCACAAAGGAAAGGTTATGTCATTCATGATGTAAAGGTGGAAAGTATGTATAACAACGTATATCTATATGATCAGAGACGCCTGTAAGAAAAAGGTGAAGAGAGAAGAAAAAGTCATCTACTTCAGTTCATGAATTTCATGCTACAAGGCAAGCACTGCAGAAATCTCTGAGTGTCACTGACTCTGCTCTGCTCTACTCTTTTTTCAGAGAGGGAAAAGGCATAGCTGGTACTACTTCTTTTATACTTATGGTTAACATTACAACAAAGACGTTTTCTGATAGTGTTCATCTTCTAGCCTCCTTACCATTGAGTTCATCTGGTTGTCTAGGCTCCTTCTAAAACAAGGAACATACTTTCTTGTATGAACAAGTAATTCTTCCCAACTGTATTGGCTCTCTGGGGTTTCTCAGCTTTCTTCAGAGTTTGCAGAGGAATACTGAGCAAAAAACTTTGACGAAACCCTTAAAAGATCAAAGTTCAGTAAGATGACTTCCAGCCCCAGAACATGAGAAGCAGAAGTGAAGAAGGTCTGCTCACATAATAAATTATAGAGATGTTCTCTGGGAAGAGCAAGGAGGGTTTTCCAGTAAGAGGAGACGTAGCTTCTTCTTTTGACCCATTGAAAGTTGAAAAAAGTCTCATGTTTTTGACATATGTTGAGGAATTAATTTTTTAAAAGTAGTTTTCAAAGACTTAGTTTGATAGTAATTCAAGAGTATTACCTCAGTAATACCAGATCATTCTTGTCTGATTTTGACCTTTAAAATATTTTACTAAGCTTTTATATATATTTAAAGACAATAAATTCTGTTACAAAAAAGATCTTTTGCAATGCAAAACTGAAACATACCTGGTCATTTCTGACCACTTCAAAATGATTTTTCCCTTTTTATCTTTTTTTGAAGCTGAATGTTGCAAAGAATCCACATTTGCAAACATTTTGCCTGAAAACAAATACTCATTTTCCATTGGGGAATAGTTTCTCATTCTAACTGGAAAGACTTACAAGTCAATAGGGGACTGGAAGTACAGGAAAAAATGCAGGTGTGCTGTGGCACTTGCTTGGCTACTTCTACAAAATAATGCAGAACAATAGTATATCAGAATTGAAAGATGTTCTACTTCTCTACAAAATTTAGGTATTCAGGGAAACTCATCTTTGTCCTTATAGAGAGACCCTCATATGCTGCCACTTTGAGAAGAAGGAGTGTAGCGAAGCAGGAGAAAAAAACCCTTTTGCTTGAGTTCCAGAATCAAGTCCCTGAGAAACGCAGAGTCAGTGGCATCTGAGAGCCCTGGAAGGCTCAGTGAACTACAAAGGGAAGATGTTTCAGTGAGAACACTGCCCCAGACTCCAGTTCAAAACTCCAGCAAAGAAATGTGTGACTGGGGCCAGAGGGCTGGAAGGATCCAACCAAAGTGGAATAATAACTTGTCCAAGCACGGATCAGCTCTGAAAATTAAGAAAGCTAAGGTTTTACATAATTAAAGGTGTGGCTGCTCCAGAAAAGTACATGAGCCTAGGGGGATTAGGACTGGCCTAAACCAAAAAGGGTTACTTGGTGATAAATAACTCTTAGAAATGGTAATTATGTTATGCCCTAATGTTATTTACTGCCTAATATTGTTCACTGTGACTCCTTTAATTAATCTACTTGACATTCTCACTAACTCTGTCCTTTTATCCTCTGCTGAGATTAAAAGTCCTTTTTATCTTATTGTTTTTATGTTCAGTCTTGGGTGAATCCAATATGAAAATAGATGCCCATGTGCATTTTGAACACTCATGGCCCTCACTTTTGGGGTTCACAGCAAGCTTACTGCCCCTTCTAATATTATTGAAAGTTCTTGACATTGCTGACCACTTTGAAATAAGTTATTCCAAGACAGGAAAAAAGTTCCTAAACCATAACATTTCCTAGTTCACAAAATCCCTCAGAGCAAGTTCTTAGAGTGACCCTTAGGCTAACAGAAGTCCTCCATAACTTTTTCAAATAAAGATTTCTCACTAGGCTGTAAGTCACTTTGAGAAGCTACCTAGCTAAATTACCCAGTAATCTTCCTTGGCTTCTTTGCCCAAAAAACTCACAAACACCCTACATTATTATTTCCAAGACTGGTTTTGCTCTCTTAGGATATATTTGAACTGCTTTCAATTACTCTGGCTGGTCAAGCTCTCCACTGAAAAAACTGCAGTTGTTGAAGCAGATCTTCCTGATGACTTAGGCAAGAAAGAAATATAATTATTTCACCTTGTGGTAAATTGCCCATGATCAGCTCTGTGCTGCAAAACATCGTCTCATGGCCCTTTCTAATTGTGGTGGAAGGTTCACCAGCAACATTTTATCCTGTAACACATACTCCAGGGCAGAGTAAACAAACAACTTGTTTACAAACATATTACTGAGGAATTGCTATGATGCACATAACTGTTTCATTTCCCTGTGCATATACAAAGGAGGTCACTTCCTATTTTCTTTATACAGATGGCACCAGCAAATTCCTCTTCAGAGGCCATTCAGCGAGTGACCCTGCAGCAACAGAAACCTGTGTCCCACTGATTCGCACCTGCCAGTGAGCCCTCAGTAAGTGTGGGCCAATGGCCTAGTCCAGCACTGCCTATCTCACTGGAGAGCATCTCATCTGCCTTCAGCCTCTTCCCTGCACATTACATGCAAACTGTCCTTACGTTACAACACAAGCTCCCAGGGAGCATTTTCACGAAGCAACACCTCGGAGTTTAGTGCCAAGCTCTCAGTAGCTGACATGAGCATCTGGGCCCATGTCTCTTTTTCCCCCTCTCATGAACCCTCTTGCTGCAGCCCTCGCAAACACGTTTGATTCCACCATCATTCAGAGAATAACCTTCTTTTCTCACATCATTTAATTGCCATTTCCCTCCTGTTCTTCTGTAATGGTATTTTATGCCTGTGTGGTATTTTAACCATTTTATACCATACGTAACAATAATTTCTCAGTGGTTTCTTTACAAAATATGATGGTGAGCCAGACTATTGTTCATTCTTTTACCTGGTTTTCCTACCAATATTTTCTTGTGCTTTGATTTCTAAGATTTTAGCAGGAATATCTTTTTGTTCTGACTTAATATAGCACTGGGTGCAAAGAGAGATCTTGCCCATGGGGTAGAATGGTTAGAAGTATATTCTCTGGAAGTATTACTAACAGTTACAGTAATAGTAATAGTAATAATAGCAACATTTATTCAAGGATACCACATATAGGGAGTGAGACTGTGGTTAAAGGATGAGAGTTATTGAATTTATGATTAAATAATGAGAAGTTTCAGTGGAAAAAAATCATTTTTTTGCTGAATTTCTGCTTTATCAGACATGCAAATTCAAATCCAGTTCAAAATTATGTTTTGTGATTATTTTTTTGCCATTCTTGTGAGTTTTCTACAATAAGTCTTCAGTTAAGCTGAATTTTGAAACTTGTCTTCATGATAGTATTTTATTATATCTTAATAAATTTTTGAACTGAAACACACAGACATCCAGCATTTTGATGTAAAACTGCAGCTGTTTGAAAATGTGAAGTGAATATCATCTTTGGAGCATATTTTGTGATCATCATCCCACTGGGCACTTGGGTGTCTTCTGTTTTCCATATTACACATATTTAAAAAATATAAAGGAGAATGAAATTCAGAAAATATAGATTTCAAGCTAATTCCATGACATTACAACTCTACATGACTACTGCCATAATAATACCCAATACCCAAGGCTATGAGTGGCAATAATTATACTAAGTCTAGCATAGATTCTCACTAAACTAATATCTGTTCTGACGCCTACTGATATTACATACCAATAAAATTCAGGCCCTTGTTGGGAGATACTAATCAAACATATGTTCTGCCATTCTGATCTATCTCCACTATTATCATGTAATGATGGTAATCCACAAGGAACAGAGAATAATGCACAGCTTGATTCATTTCCCATTATCAGGTAATACACAAACTTAACTGACTATTGTATGAAATTTTTGTGGATGAAAAGGGAAACTAAGAAGTACACTAATGTTAAAAAAAGAGAAGAAACAAATGGGACACATGCCTGTCTGCCAGGGTGAGAACTGTGGGCTTATATCTATTAGCTAAGGAAAAACCGAAAGTACTGTAGTTATATTTCATTGCTTAAGATGACTTGTGACAAGGTAAAGGTGATGAATAGAAAAGGGAGCTGTGCAGTGGAACTATATTCCACTGATGTTTACTTATACTTCCATAAAATTATACATTAAAACCTGAATGATTTGCATCCAATTTAGAAATCAGGATGATAAAGTTAATCCTAAAAGATACTTTGATATGTTTTATTAAAGTAACCCTCTCCCTCTTGATTCCACCTTCATTTTTCCCTTCCTATCATCCTCATATACTGCAGGTACTTCCGTGTTCCTTCCTCAGGCAGGAATGGCTACAAATAGAAGGTCTAGAATTAACTTGCAGAGAGGAACAGTTTCACTGAATGCTCTCAGTTGTTAGCAGTTTGCTGAAAAGCTGGCCCTGGCCCTCTCACCCACATAGACATTAGTAAGACGAAAGCGATGGAAAACACCTCTGTGTAAAAAAGTGAAACGATGAAAAGTACCTCTGCCTTGCTGTATAACACAGACCTTACTAAGACCTCTCAGAAATGCTAGCCCAAGCAAGGAGTTTGTGGCGGCGTAGTACAAGTTCTGAAATAATACAATGAGATATTAATAACCTTTTAGTCTGCTAGTTCTGCATTACACTTCATTCAGTAACATCAACAAATTAATGTTATAAAAGTTAGTGTTTGGTAGGCTATACCAGGATGGTTCTCATTTTCTATTTTGTTTTGTTTGTTTGTTTGTTTCTTTTTTTCCCCCCTTGGAAAGTATAAATAGCACTAGTCTTATTTTTAGCTTTTCAACCCAGCGTTATTCTACATCACTTGGAGACTGACAGTTTTTGCAGTACTAGTCATTACCTTTACTAACCAATGCATTTTAGAAGTTAACATAGCCAAGACATTGTAAACAGCTATGGTCTTGAAAAGCACAATTAAAAATTTGCCTAGTTCATGGCTACAGCTCCTCCTGAGGCCATAGATCCTTGTCTTAGTTACTGCGCTTTGTACAGAAGAAGAGATTAAATATGCTAAGCCAGACAGAAAACAACAGTTGCAACAAGCCCAGGCAGAAGGGATGAGGGGACATAACAAGCCTGGGCAACCCCTCAGCCCCTGTCGGCACCAATTCAGCAAGCCTGGGCAGAGACTCAGAGATACAGCATTGTTGCTGTGCAGACCTCACATGGTCTAGCGTTAGGCATCTCAATTTTCTGTATCTAGTCTGAATTCGACATCCATGTTGGTGGAGGAGAATAAGCTCCTGTGATTCGTGACTTTTGATTACCTATGTACCAAGCAGGCACTTAAACAGCAGCATAATTCATGCCATTAGTTTTTCTCTGTTTTCCCTGGTTTTCTCCTTTTTATCTCTTTTTCTCCCACGAATACCATCATTCATATTTAAATGATGCATAGGTGCATATGTCGAGCCTGCTAATATTTTTATTTCAGCATTTTTGAGGGAGAGCATGTGTTCTTGGCAGAACTGAACAGAGGTGTTTCATATTCTGAGGTCAACAGCTAGGTAAAACTAGGTTCAGTATTGTATCTATTTGAAATAAACATTGGGGCCCCAAAGACTTGATCCAGGCAGCTGGACTTGTCTTAAGGTCCCCTCATGATCTAGGGAAGTGAATTTGGAGCATGACTTCCCTGCAGCATCCGCACTCTACAGGAGACCCTCTGTAGCAGTTTTGTGCAAAGGGGCAAATTCAGCATCAACTGCCTGTTGCCTACCAGTGCTCTCTTATTGAGAAATAAACTTTACACAGCTGGGTAAGAAAGAAAGATAAAGTTTCAAAGCTCAAACATTAATTAAAATAATGATAGCTATTTGAACTCATATTCATATACAGAGTGCCCCTTCCTTACAAATGAAAATACTTATTGTCTGCCCCCCCCCTTCCCCCCCCAAGATTTTTTCAAAGAAACTGGATTCTCTTTGTTGAAAATTGAATCCTGGAAAATATTTGGTTTTAATACTGAAAAACCCAGTACAATAATTAATATTTGAAAACTGACTATTTTCCTGTTTTTATTTATAAGAAATGTCAGCATAAATGATAAATTAAAAACAAACTTTTTTTTCTCCTTTCCCAACGTTCCCATGGAAAACAAATGGTATTTTCCTTCAACTCTACTGGCAACAGAAATGTCAGTATAGAAAGCCTTCAGGCTTCAGACTGGGTTTCTCTTCAAAAGCACTAGGTTAATGAGCATATTGAGAATCGTCAGGAATTCACAAGTCTGAAGGAACCTCAGATCCATCTGCTGGACTATTTGCTTCATGACTCACAGGAGGGTGAAAGGTTGATTTACCAGCCCATCTCTTCAAGAGGATAGATAACACTTTCAAAGCTTCCGAGAATCGATCCTTCTCAGAACTAGAACATGCAGCTGGCTTCCACAGTATTAGAAATTCCCTAGAGGATGAGAACGTAATCTGAATGAGTAGAAGGCTTCACTTTTCTACAAGTCATAAATCTTTTTATTGGCAACAAGGTATCAGAACTGAGAGACTTTGAAAAAGTGTCATAAAAAAAACTTGTGTTGGAAAATACTCCTAAGCAATATTGCTGATTTACAATAGAGGCAATAACTTTTTTTTCCCCTCTTTAGTCAGAACCATTACTTGCTTTTCAAAATGCTATTTTAAAAAAGCCCAAAACAAAACAATAACTAATACATACAATTCCACATGCTAACAAATTAACATAGCCTTACTGGAGGGAAATGGTAAACAGCTGATCTTCAGAACATCCTCTGAAGGAAGGGGCTGTTGCTTTATCTGTTTTGTATAGTAAGGAATGGTTTCATAACCCCATTCACACTACAGAGAGCTGTACATTGTCAGTGGTACCACATTTGACCTGCAGTAGTAACTGTAAGTGTGAATACCATCCATTCTGAATAAAATTGTCACTGCTTGGCTCAGTGTGGTTAAACGGTTTGCCTGACACAACACAGCTGATGCTAAAGCCTGGATCAAAATTCAAGAGTCTTATTGAGACTAGTATATACCTGTATTAATGAATTTTAATCTTGTCTAAAAATATGGAACTGATTAACAAATAACTTAATTTCTGACATTAAAATCTTTCCTTTTTCTCACTTTGTGTGAGTGGCTACAGTGCTCTATATGCAGTAGAAATATGGTAATATTGCCTAGTATGCTATTTGGTATATTTGGATCACAGTTACGTTTGAATCACAGTTTTTCATTTCTTTTTTTTTGTATAAGCTGTTTTTTTTATGTCACTGCCTTTTAAATAAAAACCCATCTTTGTCTTAAATCACAGCATAAATCAGCTGTGTTAATCAATTAATAACATTTGTGATCATCAGACAAATTGTTTTTGTTACACTGATTTTTATCATGATCATTGTTATGTGTGTGTACCTGATTATTATCAACCTGCAGGGCATGTCTGTGCAGAGATTAGGATAATGCACTTTAGGTTCTTACAGACTGCAGGAACAAAAACTGCATTGGAATCTGTAGGTACTGATGGAGCACCATGCCACAGAAGAGAAACCAGCTAAAATGTCACACTAAGATTCCTTCATGTAATCTTAAATGCTCAAGAGGCATGGGAGACTATCTTGTGTATCTGCACAAACTGACACAGTGAAAATCTCAGCAAATAGTAATTTTCTGGATTTACTGGATGACAGGAACATCAGGTGGTAAGTTAAATAATGCAGGGCACAGAAATTGAGTAAAAATCTTCCTGTGAGCCTGCTCATCACAGACATATGAGCAGCTGGCTCCCACTGTAATTCCTATTTGCTTCTATGCCTCCCCAGCTGGGATAAGTGAAAGCCTTATCACGGTCACTGACAATCTGACAGCCATCTGAGATAGGCTGCGAGTCAGCACTCCGTATGGAGACAAATAGAAACTTCCTCGGGAGGTTCTGACAGCAGGCAGTGTGTTCCTCACTTTAATTTCCCATTATGGGGTGCTGTGTCTGCTCACGAAGAGTGCTGTACCTCGGCACAGAGAGTGAGGGAAGATTACGCTGGCATCTCTCATGTACTTCAAACGAAGGCTACAGTGTAATGTCTGAGCCTGTGATCCTCCTCAGGGCACAGCGGCTTTTCATGAGAAAGGCGAAGGGATCCTCCTAAAAGATAAGGGATCAAATAGACTGAGACTCACACTGTCTCTGTGAAAGCTGGTGGTGGCATTGCCGTACACCACACCATAAGTAATGCCTTGAATATAGAGGAAGAGGGTCATGGGTTTGGGCACCCCAAGGTTCACACTCGCAAGTGCTCAGCACCTTCTGGTGCTGGGGCCAGATTTGTGAATTCGATCAGCTCAGAGTGAGGCACCTTGTGCAGGCAAGTGGGCTCAGTGCCACCACTTGCAGACATAAGCTATTTCATTTGGGCTACTGAATTATTCCAAAAGTAAAATGTTTACCATCTGCCAGAATGGTATAAGATTTTTTTTCTGGTAGACTAAATAATTCTAAGTGTAAATAAAGGAACGGCTTACCGTGGAGAAAAGAAAGATTTCTGTACATTTAATCTTTCAATAATTAATTTTATATTAATTGTAAGCCAGCCATGGAGGGGGGAGAAGCAAGGAGAGAAGATGTCCACTAGCTAAGACAGTTTCTGTGTGACTGTCAGGCAGAGATATCTACTTACTGTACAGGTTGATGAGACGTATAGATGAGATGTTAAAAACTCTGTGAAAAAACCAATCCAGCAGCTCCAGTGTATACCTCTGTAAAGACACTCAGTGATGTGCCTGGCAGGTAATCGATGGAGATTTGCTAAGGCCCTATCTCAGCAGGTATTTAATGCCTCTGCTATCACAGCTTGAATGAAGCTCCCCCAAAACTTGCTGTATGGTTTCAGTATTTAACTATCTACCTACATAAAAGATGCAAAGATGCAAGGGTACAAGTGGGCAAGAAGTTGAACCCCTTTTAATTCATGTTAGTTGCAGAAAATCACGTGTGTTCAATAAATGCAGGATTGGGCCCAAAGAATAGTTTTCTAAATTATACCAAGTGAAATATTCCGTGAATCGGAACTAAATAACCCAGAGATTTTCATGTGAAAATACATAGCTGACAGGCTTCTGTGGCATAAAAGATATATGCGTCCTTGTGTGCATGCACAGAGGAATGTTAAAATGTTTTCTACCAGCAAATATATAAGCAGGATAGATGAGTAACAGGTATTACATCTAATAAACTAATCAGTTTAGATCTGTGCTTTTCATACAAAACATTATATTTCTCAAACAGCTATAATCTGATATGGTGTTTTGTCAAAAACACTGAGTAAAGTATTAGATTTTTTTTCCTTGGCAATATCAGTATAATTTATATCCCTATAACAGAAAAGTTAGAAGCCTGTTCATCAAGCAGATTGTGTCTGGGTGAGATTTTATGCTAATAAGTTAGAATTCCAAGTTTGATTTACTTGATTGATAGCATAAAAAGAGTAACAGTGAAAGGGAAATACATTTTTAATATACAGCTCTGCAGCCTCTGCAGTAAACCAGCAGATGAACTATGAAATTTATTTTTTAGATTTCATTAGGACTGTATTAAAATGTATGAAAGATTATTATCCATACAGGTAAAATAAAAAAAAAATCTGTCTATTGTGACAATTACATTTTTTAAAAAATCTTTTGGGGTTGGAGTTTGTTGGTGGGGTGGAAAGGCTGGCTCACCATGGCTCAAACTACAGTAGATGCAATAATTTATAGCATCTGAATGGTAAAACAGTATTCTGGTATTTAAATTAGCCTTTAATAGATAGCATGAATCATTTTCATACTCATGCTTTTACACATCGGACTGCACCAGTAGAAATACAATGTTCTTGGTGACATTGTTTAAGGGTTTAATCTTATATTGCTGCTTCAATAAGTTTCCAAGGGTTGCAGAAAATGAGATGGGGTACACTGAACAAACTAATGTAAAAAAAAACTTATTACAAATAAAGCATTGCTCAGCTGCTTAGACAACTCTTTCGGAAGAAGACAGTTCTGAGTCATATTTCTATCACAACAGCAGTACACCAGAAATAATTTTCAATGAAAAGCAAAAGAAGAAAACAACAAATTGTATCCAAATCCAAGTTTGTGACTTCTTGCAAAACAGCAACTTTGAACCATGACTGTTTGTAATGTGGTAAAGTATAATGTAAATTTAATGGCTTTCAAGACGCAAGCTATTAAATACCATACAAATCTGGTAAATCCATTTGAAAAGTCAGTTGCTAGACTCCTAGATCTTGCTACACTTTCAGAAACTGTAAGTTTCATTTCCAGCACCCCCAGCTGGGATTCAGAACTACAGCAAAAGCAATGACTTTCTTTTAGGTTTTGCATACCAGTCAGGAGAGTCACTATTCCAGGAGATTGCCAATATATACAGAGA
The DNA here is from genome assembly GCF_000695765.1 of Mesitornis unicolor. Lineage (NCBI taxonomy): Eukaryota > Metazoa > Chordata > Aves > Mesitornithiformes > Mesitornithidae > Mesitornis > Mesitornis unicolor. The sequence continues at coordinate 17,130 of NW_010199316.1, forward strand.
CAAATAGGAGCAACAAGGAGGGAAAGGCACATGGCGGGGGGGTGAAGGGTTCTCATCCCTGTTAACCTCCTGCACCCCAGCCTACAGCCAGCCCAGCTCATGTCACAGGGCTGGGAGGCAGCTGTGCCTCAAGTCATTCCCAAGGCATTGACTGGATCTAAGCTAAACTGAAGGAAGGTAAAAAATACACTGTACAGGAAAAAATAGTAAACCTTTTTTCACTGAGGAGCAATAAAAATGCCCAGTAGACAACAGCACCAGTAGACCAAGTGATCCATAAATATGTTTCTGTTCCACAAAAAAAAAAAAAAAGAAAAAAAAAAAGAATTAACTGCAGAATATTTTATCATGCTGAGCAAATCAGGCTGACTACAGGCTGCAATAAAGCAGCCACAGGATACCTGTCTCACCAGCTTTACTCCCACTGAGTTATCTTCCAGCTCTCATGGACGAACACTAAGTTCCCTCGGCATCAGCAACTAAATATCAATGAATTTTTAAGATTTTTGGGCTTAAGTTATTCACTGATGAAAATTCAGGAACTGCTATTAAAATCCATGAAAGAAACAATGATCATTCCATGAAAAACCACAAAGGTAGTTGCTTTCTTGGATGATCAGATCCCCTGGTTCACAGACTTTTCATGCAGATACAGGGCTTGAACAGGCAAAGCAGGGTCACCTCCTTGTCTTCCCTGGTACCTACTCCTTCAAAAGCAAGCAAAGTCAGTGGTAAGCACTGCACTTAGAAACTCCTGTAATTGTTACTGTACATCACAATCATACCTTTAGGCTTTCTATTCATTTCCTAGAATTTATGATACAGGACCCCTCACCCTATCTCACTGTGATTCTTTGGCCCTGGAACCTCTTTGGCAAACACTGTATCTCCTAAATGATGTTCCCAATTCTCAAAGAAAAGATGTCCTAGAGAGGTTATATTTCTGTCCTGTGATATCATCAAACAGTAGGATTGTACAGCCACAATTTAAAGCTGGATGCTGAGTAAAAAAGTCAGTTTAAATTACTGTGCTTGGCCAGTGACAACAAAGCCTTGGAGTGAATATGTGGCTTCAGAACAAGTCATTTAAATTTTGTCTGTTGAATCTGATCCACAGGCAGATTATTTGGGTGAATGTGCCTAGCTACCAGATACCACCACTTTCACTTGACTACTGTTCCTTTTCCACACATGGGTAAGAATGGCCAAGAATATCAAGACTGATATTGTATGTCTTTTCTTGTATTATTTTTTTAACCAAGTACTTTCTATAACCAAGACAGTGTAAATCAAGATTGTCAAGCCACAACATGAAAAAAAATCCCTGGGAGAGTATACTTCTTCTACCATTGAAACAACAGTTTTATTATAAAATAAAAGTGATGCCCTTTTCACTCCAAAGCTCCTGTGCCCATTTCACTACAGCATTCTGCCTAGAAACCCTCCCAACACTTCCCAGTGACTTGTCTCCTAAAGACATGCATCCTAACAAAATTTCGACCTGAAAACATTACTGACTTCTCCATTTGCTGTGATAGTCTAGGAAGAGTAATGACTGGCTATTCTGCAAAGGTCCCCACTCTATTTCTCTATTACATTGTGGAAGCTGGGTGCAAAATAATTTTGGAAATGGTTAAGAGAAACAGGAGCATCTCCTTACATGACATGAAGATTCAGTGTGGGTACATTGTAATTTCTGAGTCTGTATCTCTCACAGAAAAAAGGCATACACCTCTTTAAAAGCAAAACAAAATTGAGAATATTTGCTAAATCTGCCATTACCAGTAAAGTAAATAGTTGAGGATGAAAGAAATTAAAACAAAGAGCAAAGGCTTGGATTAAAGTATTTGCATCTGAGTCTTAAAGTTAAGATGTGAATTCAGTCTTAACTTCATCAAAGTCTGGGCTGCTTGGATTTGAGACAGGTTTTCTTTTCAACATAATCTGATAATTTTGACATTTGTACATATCTTATCATTAGACTAATACATTCATTTGCAAATACCTTAAGCTACCAACTAAATGTATACAATAAACTTTAAAATAACATTTGTCTAAATATTTTGAAGGAGTTATAAGTAAAAGCTAAGGCTTCAGTTTAGAAACACCTATGCTCACACTCAGTTTTCCCTAAGTAACACCACTCAAATCATTTCTTGAATCTTCTAATTTGCTAAAAATATTCAAAGCAGGAAAAGAGAAAAAAGCTCAGAGCATTTTGCTGTATGGAGACTCTATCATGAAATTGAAAATGCTACAATGTCAGCTGACTGTGACAAGAATAAATATTTTTTTTTTAAATATTACAAGTCAAAAAAATGAAAGCTGATAGTCATTAAAAGTGTCTAACCAGATCACAGGTGCAGAACTGAAGATTGTTGCGAATTATTACAAATATCTTCTGAAGCAGAGTTTGCATAGATAATAGAGTGAGGCAGACTGATTTAACTGGGGGAAAAAATAGGCTTTTGGATACAAAGATATTTTTTGAATATAAAGAATTTATATCCACTATTCACAAGTGCTGTGTGGCCATTAAAGAATCTTTATTCACTTTGAGATAGCATGCAGAAGTGCAGGGAAAAAAAGGAGAATTTTGTATACAAATCCTTTGAGAAGAAGATTAAGACGACTTATTTTATATAAAAACACCTCACACATGTAGGTAGGTGAGTTTTCTGAGACCCAGAAAAGCCTTAATAAAAAGCCGTGACTTACTTGCAAAGGAAATATGTTTGCAAAACTTAGTTAATTTCTCTAAGGAAGTATTTTGCAATGACTCCTAGTTTCCTAGACTCCCTGTAAATTTGGGATACCACAATAGAGACTATTTTTGTGGTATTTACAACACAGAATAAAAAAATACTGGAAGCGTCCCACTGAAGGAAGTCTGTACTAGGCAGAAATTAAAGGAAAGCATTAAAGTCTGTTCTGCACAAACAAAACATCACTGTGTCCTGTCCCTCTATCTAGAAACATTAATAACTCAGACAAGTGCCCAGTTGACTTAGAGATGAAGTGGCTTCTGGACAGCAGTGGAAACTAATTTGCCAAGCACTCAATGGATTGAGACAGAACTGACATATTTCACTTTACTTTTAATTCCTAAAATTGACTTACTTGCTGCAAACAACTTGACAGAGGACGCATAACTTTGTTGTGAGTGCTAGGCAGAGTTTTGCTGGAACTCGATGCCTCTCTTACTTCATGTCTTTTTTCTGAGTGGAATTACCTCTATGCAGCTCCTCATGGAGAATCTTTGTGGCTCTGAATACCTAAAATTTCCTCTGTCAGAATAAAGTTTTTCCCAAACCAGATAAACATGAAATGATCAACAATTCTGTAAAGCTGTTTTTGAAACAGCTTTTGTTTTGGAGAAAAACGTGGTTAACTATCTTTGGCTTGTGCTCTGCAAAGACATTTTACCTTGCATGAGCTTAAGCAGCAGTTTCTAGAACTGGAATTATTGCTTAAAGGGTAATAAATCACATCATGTCTTTCTGCCTCCTTTTTTCCTCTGCAGATTGGTACAGCAACCCACTAAACTGCTGAAGAGGAAAGAGTTTCTGTGAGAGTTCCAATTTTTTTCACTGGAGGAGCAGTAATACATGATTTGGGTCTGAAGTAGAGGTTTTTACAAAGTCACCAGCTCAGAGTTTTGTTTGTCTGTGCAGTGCATTGAGGTTCCACTGGTGAGCTTGATTCAAGTTGTTCTTTAGGTACAGGTGATTTTTCACTGAACATTTACACAAATGAAATGCACCAGGTAACTGCTTTAATCCCAAAATCCTCCTCAGAGCCTACCTCAGTCTCATGACCCATGAGATATTGGAAATCAGCCACGATAACCTTGGTTTTTAAGACTGAACAACACTTACCTCATTCTTCATATCCCTACTATGTACCAGTCTCTGCTGTATCATGAAATAAAACTTCAATCTGTTTCAGGTGTGGCTGCAGGAGCACTTGGGAAGATGATAACCCTAAACTAGCAGAACCTCTGGCCAGGGCAAGGTAATAGATGATGACCATTTCTAAAAGAAGGATGTTAAAATGGTCCCCACATTGTCTTGAAATAAATTCTGAGAAACTATACTTTCATGTCAAAGAAATTCCTTGGAAAAGGATCATTTAAGATATAACATTTATATCCTTTTCAGAGAGATGGACAATCTTAATTTGAAAAACTTGATGAGTAAGCTAAGTCCTTTCTTGCTATTCAGTGTAATATATACACATCTAATGATAAGACTTTTGTGTCACATAGAGCAGTTTTAATAAAATACTCACTTAATGACTCTAAGGAAAAATGCTGCAACATACACAATCCTGAGCTGTACAAGCAATTTAATACAAGTATGATTAGGCATTGGGCTCCCTTTTTCCCCTATAGCATTCAGAATAGTTCAGAGCTAAACACAAAAGAATAGAGGCTTTTTTTTCTCCTCAGCATACAAATTATTACATTCCTAGGGCATAAAATAATATTTATAAACTCTTGCTAGCTATTTGGAATAGTAACAGGGTATTTATCTATTTGTCTGATGACTGTATAATTTCGCTCAATTCTCTTCCTCACTTACAGGCCACCAATAGGAAGCCAACCATTGCTTTCAGACTATTTGAATTATGTCAGGGTCATGACTGAAAGTTCTGAATGGATCTTTGTCACCGTAATCACAACCTAGTTTTTGCCTACTGAGGACTGTGCTCATGGGGAAGGGGCTGCCTTACCCCTCTCCCATGTTCCCTGTGCCTTCTGGGGTCTCCTGTAGCTACTCAGGGAGGGGATATGCGGAACCCTATATGCAGAAGCCAATGCTGATTGTACATGCAAGCTTTTGAAAAGATTTTTGTTTGATATGAGACCACCAGCTGAAGTGGAGTGCCTCAGCTAGGTGAGCAGACAGAGCAAAATCACCTGTAAACTCAGTCCATGGTCAAGCCCACGCAGAAAACAAAATGCCAAAGAAGCACAAGCTAGCTCAGCCTTTTATGGCAGTGTGATATTTCTTTTTCTTCTCTCTACATTGAAAAGGACAGTTTGGCCTGAGTCACAACATAAATGTAGCACAGCAAGACAAACTTGACTGATGAGCATAAGAATAAAGCAGTGGTTCATTTAATCAAATGCTTTTATAAGCAACTAATGTAAATTAAAATGCTGAAAGGAAAAATCAAAGTTGCCCAGGCTGCTTGAACCTGCTTTAAAAGCATACCAACACCCATATCCACACCCTTTTTTACTTCTTTAGCTCCTCCTGGGACTATAATACAGTTTTTTTATAATTAAATAAAAACCACAAACCAGACCTTTCGAACAGGATTGTACTTTACATTAACAAAAAGCTTCCTTATGAGTGAGTCAGTCTGCGATGCCCATTAATGGCTAAGAGCTCCGTTAAGAAGGGTGAGCAAAAGAGCCCTAGAATGTTTTATTGTTTAACATGAAAGCAGTCAGAACAATGGATGGGCATTTTTTTTCTATGAATCAAAATAATCACATTTAATAAATTAAATGCACGCAGCATCTGATTCTGTAGCTGTTCTGTGGAAGTCAACTGGGTTTAATAAGATGCAACACAATAGAGTCAATTAGTGCATTTGCCTCAACCCTAGAAAATGAGGGCAGTTGATTTGCTTGCATGTAAGCTCACTCCTGAAATCTGTGGTCTTCAGTCACAGCTACTGCAGACAAACATTTTAGAAGTGGCTACCAGTTATCAGTATCTCTGGCTTTAAATGTCAGACCAGAAATAAAGCACGAACTCACCCAAAAAACCACTCAAATTCAGCAGAATCAAGGGGTCATTTTTATATCTGAAAAACAAGACAAAGTGTTATAAAGTAGATACCTCAAAGAGAAAAACTATTTCTGAAATATCTATTTTTAGACTGTATCCTCTTCTTCTCACATTTACTCATGAATTTTCAAGAAATTGGAGTGTTTATGTTAAGTGTAAATATGATCAGAACAGTACAGAGTATGAAACCAGTTGAATGTCTGAGAGAAAAAAAAAAGTGGTTTAGGAGCTTATTTATTCATCTAGTCAACATGATTGCCTCCCAGCTGAAAAGGAATCAGAGAATTATAATACTAGTATCCGTTTCAAGAAGTGTACCTACTGGGAAATCTACTAGTTGTGTGTTAGTCTATTGCATCTACATGTCCATAGTGCAAGGGCAGGAATCGATTTTCAACGTCACATTTGAAAAGAAAATAATCAGGTCCTCCAAAAACAAGAATACATTGACAATGCTCTCTCATCCCACCCCAGACAAATCCAAGTTTTGGCTGTTAGCTCATCTTGAGTGAGAGGGCAATCTAACTCAGGAGAAGGAGTTGGTAGGTAACCAGTAAATACCTTTTATTGCATCTGTTGCCATTTGGAATTAGTGCATAGCAACCAAATACTTATAGGAGAAAGAAATGCACTCTGGAAATAAGGTTTTGCAAATGACCAGTTCTAGAGATAATCTAACCTCTCTTCCTTTAACATTAAAATGGTGTCTAAAAAGGCTAAAAGGCAGTCTGTCCTGGCAGTAGTTTAGGCTTTGAGAAAACTCAGCTGACCAAGAGAGATCAGAGTAGATAATAAGGCATCATTCCTCCAAATCATTTGCATAAGAAAACAAATTATACCATGCCCCAGACCTGCTAAAAGGAAGACGGATCATGGCACGAGGTGTTAGAGGAGACCCAAGTGCGGAGGTGTCTTTCAGGAACAATGTAGTAATGAATTATTGATTGTATGTGAGTGTGCATGCATGTACAAGCGAGAAACAGAGAAAGTAACCGGCACAGTTCATCTGCCATCCACATCCAGCAAACACACAATCATATCAAATGTCACCATAACAAAACCCAGTAAACTGATCTCACAGCAGCAACAGGAAAGCTGTTGGTTCACCTTGCTTTGTAAGCACTGCACTGATTTGTCTCATGTTATTTTTTATTTCCTCTTAGAGTCATAGAGATTAGTAAAGAAAGCATCAACCTGGTATAACTTGGTTCCGAGTTGACTGTGGGCCAGATGACCTCCAGAGGACCTTCCCAAGCTAGATAGTTCTTTGGTTCTCTTAACAAAAAAATTAGTCAATACTGGGAAGTAGTGTATCATGTCAGTCATTTTTTGATAATAAAATACATGTAGTATTCCATTCAGCCATCTGTTCATGAGGTATGTTATACATTTCCAAGCATCTACCACAGAATATCTACTTGATAATTGTTTACCTTCCTGAAGGTTTGTATTTACAGTATGTCTCTGCACTGGAAAACCAGATGATTTTTTGTTCATATACTTTATTTTCACAACTGTGATTGAACCTTTGAAGGTCATCACAGGGTCCTAGAGACCATTTGCAGGTTAACCTTCTTTCATCTACAACCCACCTTTTTAGGTGCAGGGGAGTTGATTATAAGACCTTTTAGGGCTGAAAGAAACATCATCCTTTCACAGCATAAAAAAAATCATTGATACTGGGAAAAAATGAAAATTGAGAACTGAAATCCTTTCATGATAAAATTCTGGTTTTGCACACAGACACCAGTCCTTGTCTGAGATGTTATTTTGGATTGGCATCATTATGGGACCAGATTTCACAATCAAAGAAGAAGGTGGAGATAATTCTCTGTCTGATTAACATTTTAAAAATGACAAGAGTTTGATAAACGTAAATGTTTGCAAAGTCTAAGGGAAACACATGTGTGGGCAGAGGGCAGCTGAAGTGAACAAAGATACAGGATCAAAATTCTTACCATAAAGGTTGGAGGTTAAAAAAGAGATTATGTTTTTTTTAAATATATGGTAAACACATACAGTATCACATTTCCTCCTTTGCTCCTTTGACTGAATTTCCCTGGAGACATTCATAAAGTGTGTGGACCATTTCCTGAAGACCTGTTGTTGCACCAGGTTTGATCATGATTTTGAAGTAGACAGTCCCTTCCATCCTCCACCGTCCTATGGATTTAACTGAGTACTTCAACTCTACTGCAAGAGCTTTTTGCTTATCTTTTTGCTTGTCTTCATTCACTTTGTGGTCACCTCACTCACCTGCTAACTCTTGTTTTCTCGATAGCACTGCTGCTTAGGATCAGTATCTACTATTATGCTAAATTTTATTGGGCTCAGTAAACCTAATGATCTTGGCTGATATTTTTATTCATCAATACTCTTCAGTGTATTTTATTACACTATGCATTGCTGATGGCACAAAATGGCACTTAGAGTACACAGGAAAGGCACCAAGGTCATGTGGGCAGTTCAAAATTACAGTGCAACAGCAGCTACTAAACAGTTTTCTTAGTAAGTGCCCAGCATACATATGTTACAACCTTGTGCTAGGCAATGCTATGCTACTTGAGTTTGCACTCAGTTATCTAGAAAGTGAAGTGATATGTCAACATGATTAAATGGGCACTTCTGGGAGATTGGGAGAGAAAGCTTGTTAGCCTGAGATAATGTTATGTTCTGATAACATAACTAACTTTCTTCTCCAGTTGTAGAGCATAGACATCTAGCCTAATCACTGAGTATTTTTTTTCCTGCTTGCATTTTTTATTTGTCTGAAACTCACTTAGGTTCAACAGTTAATGAGTCTCCTGAATTTGACAAAATTTTTATTTTAAAAAATTATTTTTCAAAAATGTAAAAATGTTTTTTGTTGGTTTTGGTTTTTTTTCTGTAATTTCATTAAGAAATTGATGTAAATTTTTTTAAAGAAAAATAAAAACAGGGATTTTGAATGACAAATTTTGCTTGAACTAAGGCGAATGTTTTTCATTTCAGTAAAAGAATTAAAAAATCATTTCAAGTCTATGTAAAACAGCCTTTTCTATTTCAATAGCAAACTGCAAAAATGATTATTCACACAGCTCTGTTTAACCTATTCTGATTTCATGGACACTTTGGTTCTGTGGTGGCTTCATATCGTTCTAATAAAGGAGGAAGCCAAAAATCAATGATATAGGGGAGATCTGCAAACTAGATGCCTTATTTGGGTGCTCATTGGTATGCATAGAAAAATGAGATTATTTTGAATAGGAGCTATTATCCAGCTTGTTTATGTCTGCTTTGAATGCTCCTAGAGAAAGCACATTTTTGGCACACACAAGCACCAAAGTGCTACTAGTTCATGACCTTATTCATTCATTATTGAAAAGCATCATCCCGAGCACCTGGTAAAAAAATAACTTAGCCTCATGTCTTGAAGTTAATCTAACTATTAAGGTATCAAAGAATTTGGCACTGAGTTAATAAATCATTCTAGTAAGCATTGTTATGAAGTAGGGTGCAGAAAGAGGCAAATAACCCCATGGAAATCAATCTGTCAAGGGCTGAAATGAATTACTGTAAAATGGAATATGTTTTAACCACTTTTCAGCTGTTTGACTGCTGAGCCATAAAAATACAGACCTTTTTTTGTGCACTGCAGACGAGATAGTGTCAATATGTCTAACTTGAGGACAGATTATTTATAACAGAGCAAAAGCAGCACTAAAATATACGTTTATAGGCTGGATAAGCAAATTGAAAAACTGAAGAAGCGCCTCAGTACTTTTGTAAGAAAGGTGTGTCAGAAATATTTAAGATAAAAGACAGTTCAACTTGCATTAGAATTAGTTGCCATTGCAGAGGCAAGGTATGAAATACTTTCATCATAGCCTTTCTAGTGGAGGGCATAACATTAGCAAACTATTAATATGAATGTGGAAAGCTGAGGAGGTTGATCATCAAATCACACATAGGAGAGATTCAAACAATGTGCTCTGCACATGTGTTCAAAATTGATGATGCTCTTGTCACCCCATCCAGAATGAGAATAAACTTTGTGCAAGGACTAACTTCATGATACAGACTTAATATTAATACCTGAAAGAACTATCATCAAGGGTCATTGACCTCCTGTCTGCTCTGACTGCAAAGACAATCTCCTATTGAATTATGCATAGCTATATTTATGTTCTAATTTAAATATCATTTAATATTTAACTTGTTGTGCATTTGCATAGTTAATTGCATGGTCATCTGCTGTTTACCAAGTCTGCAGGCTTCAGGGCCATAGAACACAGCCTGCATTGACTTCTCTGTGAACTTCCTACCTCTACTTCTAGGTGCTTACTTTTCTAAACCTGAAAAAAGATTAAATCATCTTCATACTTATAAAAAAAAAAAGGAAAAAAAGAAAAAAGAGACTAGTGTTTTATCTGCCAAGGACCCAAAGGCACTCCTTTCCACTGGAAGAGCAAATTAAAGATATTAATTTAGTTTACTTAGGTTATTTAAGACTTCAATCATTTGGGTTTCTGTCAGGTGCAGGAAAGACATTGTGAAGATTTATTTTTTTATGCCTAGTATCTTGCTAGGCAAGATGCTAAATCAGCCACTGGAGCAGGAAAGAAAAGAGAGAGTCACAAAATACTAACAGTCCAAAGTATATCTTGTTCTAGTGGAAGTCTGTAGAGAAGGGAGTAAAGTTTGGAGGTTCTTACCTTCCAAGTACATCTCTCACATACATGGGAAAGAAAAGCAAATGTTACCTCTGGAAAACAGAACTTCTATGTCCACACTGCACAGTGGAGTGGACTTAAGGTAGGTTGGGCATCATGACATACAGCCCATGTTCAGCCCCTGTTCAGCTATAGCAGAGGCTACACAGTATCAGCTCTGCCCCAAAACAGTGAACTTCAGGATATTATGACCTGTAGCATGGTTGGCCTCACCTGTGACCATTGTCTCCAGCCTGAGTGAACAGGGGGACGTGTCTGTGCTGAGGAAGCTCCAGAAGTCAGCTGTGGCTACCTCATGCAATCTGGATAATGGGCAAGTCCTGTCATGAGAGCAGCATTGCTCTCTCTTGGCTTCCTAAGTTACCCCAGAGGAGTGAAAAAGAGCCAGACCATTAATCCGCTTACCCTTGCACCAGCCTGCAGAACTGGCTGGATGCACCGGAGGGATGGTGCAGCCTACATGTGCAAACCTGTGTGCTGGGGATCTGCATGAGAGATTGTGCCTCAGGGGTTGCAGTCCCTCCTCAGTTCCTCCAGAGCTTGTCTGGCTCCACACCGCTCCTCAAAGGCCCTGGATTCATCTGCCCACAACAGCCACATGAACCCTCACCAAACCTTTCAGGATTCTTCAGGCCAAGATCAATGACCTCCAACTCTCCATCTTCCCTCCAACCAGGAACCAAGCAGCCTGGAGTGGGGATGAGATGTAATGAGATGCAATACAAGGTAGCAAGTTTAGACTGCACATCAGTGTTCCTGCTGCAAAACTCTTGGCCAGGCCAAAGCTAGCTGAATACAGAAAAACAATTCAATGCAATCTTAATATCATCAAATTTAAAACTGTGACAGGGATAAAAGTGAGTTATTATAATTGTTATGAATAGCACAAATTAAGTTTGTGTTTTCAAAAAGATCTGCACCCTAGTACGCAATGAATTACTGACAGAAACAGATAAATAATTCATCTAGCTGAAAATCCCTTCAAAAAGCACTACTTCTTGACAGCAACAAGTGCTCTGTTTATGTTACAAGACAATCAATACAGCATTGTACACTTTTACCCTAATGGACCTTCTTACTTTCAAAATTAATTAGTCCAGCAAGACTGTGAAATGTAAAATACAAAATATTTTGCCCTTTTCTGCCATAGCTGAAAAAAGATTGTATTTGTAGGGAGATTTCAATTTAAAAAGTTAAAACTCTCATTCATCTTTGTGCTTTAATGAGCTATTATGCAAGTAGAAGGAGGTCTGTTATGTCACTTCTGAAAACAAAATAGGGTTATCAAACCATGACTGTCTAGCAACTTTAGGAATACATTTTCCTGAAATGGGTGCTGATATTTTTCATCTAATTTGTCAAGTTGCAGATCCTATGGCCAGGGAAGATTCGGTTATTTTTGTGTTTGGTTGTTTGGGGTTTATTTGTTTGCTGTTTGCTTTAAGAGCTGTTGAAGTTCAGGTATGACTCCATGGAGATGTACTCACAGTTCAGGACTATGGAGGTAGACAAACTGTGTCTACGCAAGCTGCACTGAATGGAACCCTAAAGGGCTACACAGGATCCTGCTGTCTCTGAACAGGCTAGCAGTCAGATACACTTCTCATCTGGGTCCCCCAGTCTCAACATTGACAGGAATCAGCCTCAATACATTCTGCACAGAGCTCAGTATATTGAGTTTAGCATGCTTGAATTGAGCAAATGAGGCCACCCAGGAATTTTTTTACTATTGTTGCTATTTTTTTTAAGAACGTGACTGAAAAATGGGCTTCCAGAAAAAGCTGAGGAGTGAACCCACCATAAGAAATTCTGTAATGGCAGTAGGAAGAAAGTGAGAAGATAAGGCAATTAGGAAAGCCAGAGCAAAGATGATGAGGAAATCCTGTGGTCAGTTGTGTCAATAGCTGTATCAATAATTAAACAAGGTAGAGTTCCAGCCTTAGGGTAAAACTTGTATCAACATCAGACATTTCATGACAGAGCACAGCTATTTTCAGTATACATTTAAACATAAACTGTTAAACCTGATATGGTGGCTTGGAAACTTCTGAAGTGCCAAGGAAATACAGTTTGGCTATCATTTAGTGGGAAGAAATGTACCATTTGCTCAGGAATAAATAAAGATAAACTAATGGGAAATTATAACGGGAAAGGAGGAAAGAAACATGCTTTCTTTTTCTAATTTACACGATGGCTGTTTCAGCATTGTTATGTATTGGTTCCCCCAAATATAAACTATCCAAGGCATAAAATATATGGGGGTACTTCTAAACATGAAGAAAAAGATCGGGATGGGAAAGCTCCATAGGAATACAGGATCTGGTGTGTAATTTACCTACAAGATACTATATGCTGAACTTTTCACTAATACACAAAAACCACTAAAGAAAGCCATCAGAAAAAAAAAAAGGTGGTGAATGGTTCAGAAGTTTGGCTGGTGAAAAAACTGGATCTCTAAAGGTGTGAAGATTTTTAGGAGCAAAGTGACGTGACTGTAGACCAGATTAGAAAGCAAGGGAGGAAAGAGGTTGATGTGAAGAGCAAGTGGGTTCCCTCCTTTTCAGCAGGGGTTTTTTTGCTGCAGTTCACCGGCAGTACAAAACATTATCTTGAGTTTATAAAGGGTGCTAAGATTTTTGCAGGCTCATGGTTTAAGATCCATTTTTACTCTGTGCTAAAATAACCCAAATCAATCAAAACACCAATTTAACGAAAAGAAGAAAAGCTAAAAGGGTGTGCAGGCAGACTTATTGCATACTATTATTAAGTTAATGGAATTTAAATAATTAATGGTGAGATGTACAGAATATAATTTATCAATGACAAGTTGTAACTTCTTTGGAAAAAGGTCTAAGCAGCTTCAAAAAACAGGTCAATGGAAATCTTTCTATATCCTCCCTTCTCCTACTGCTTAGATGACAGTTTGTCAACAGAAGCAAAGTTATCTCTATTAATTGAAGTCACCTGCATTACTGTCAGTACATTATATGATTATACGACTGCCAAAACCACAGAAGTCTGTATTAGATGATGGCAAAAACCTAAGAGCTGTGTCCAGCTCACCACAGGGAGCAGGGTGGACTCATGTGGATCCTGCCCTGTGCCCATTGCATCCACCCCAAGAACCTCAGCAGTCAGTTACAGCAGCCCCTAGAAAAGCAAAAACAGTTATGGTTATCCACAAACCTGCAGGCTACGGCTGTGTTCAATCTGTAAATGCAGATGTTATTTGACATTTCATATCTCATTCA
>NW_010199316.1:30927-61541 GCF_000695765.1 Mesitornis unicolor
CAGAGCAGGTCATGGTGCAAGTCAAACTGCAGTTCTAAAGTGGAGCACTGGAGAAGCACATTCCTCTGGCTGGTAACCATGGAAATGGCTGTCTGCCAATTAAAGATGCAATACGAACTAGGGGTATGCCTATCAATTATACTCAACGCTCCTGGTGACCATTTGCTCTTTCCTACCTGTTGCTGTTCAGCCAGAGTTAGCTGGTGAGTGATGGAGGAAGGCTGGTAAGAGAGAGGTTCAACCTTATCTGCTGAACTCAGTGGTTAGAAGTAATTGCCTCAGTGACTCTGGATGAGGTGACCGCTGCGTCAGCTGCCATCTGTGGAACAACAGGCTTGAGCCCATCCTTCCACCACAGCTTGTCAGCAATAGGTGAAGAATAGTAAACACAGTGAACCAGAACAGCTCCTTGGACTGCCAAAATAATGTGCAGCACCACAGAACGTGAATCAGCCGACTCCGACTTTTCCCTCAGTGGATGTACTGCCAAACATCTGGCCAAAACATAAAGACATTTGTTTATGGAAAGAAATTTCAAATCAGACCAAATCACCCTAAAATTATTTGATTTCTTCATATTCTAGTTTTAAAGATAACTATCAAAGCCCTAAAACAGCTCAATGATCCTTAGAATTTTGGTTTCTTTCCTTCTTTTGACTTTTTTCTTGCTTTTATATACTTACCTATCATCACAAAAAACTAATGACTCATTCTGGTTGGTTAGATCTCCCTGGATCATGGACTTTCCCTCAACTGCACAAAGAAAAAGCTCTACTTTGGTAGCATGTCTCCAAGCACTTGTTCAATTTCACCCCATTGATTTGATCCCAGGAGCTGAAACATCCAATCTTGGAACATCCAATAAAATAAGTCTGCCCACAGCAAGACCAGTGTAAACTCTGAAGAATTAAGTTGATGTTATACAGCCTCCAAATTTTGGCATATGTGCACCTCTGTGGGTAGGTGAGAATTTTAAAACTTCATTTTATGTAGTTGAGAGACAGGATGCAACTACAAGAAGCCAGAGAGCGCGATGAGTCAGTCTATGCAGTATCTACACTGTAAGCACAACAGTAGCTATGAAGACAATTGTGGCTGTGAAGTGGCATTGATAAGGCTTATAGTTGATGGTGTATTCTCACCGGGGGTCTAAATTCCCCTGCGGTGCAAGTAGTTTTAGTATTATGTATAAGGAATGCATTTAATTAAAAGTATTATTTCTTTTGATCCTTTTTAGACTCACTTTTGACTCAGGAAGTGGAAACCAACATGCAGCCATCTGTGCTGATTGTTTTGTCTTTGGTTCTACTTCGAAATTCCCAGTTTGCGTTCCTCCACCCTGTCTTTTTTTTTTTTTCCACATTTCCTGACATTCAAACCTCAAGACACACCCAAACCAAAAATAATCGTATGTTGAATGAGATCAAGCCACATGAGCTCATTCTGAACGTGACCAAGCGAGTCCAACAGTTCCACTGCCCCTGGTGCTTACGAGAAGTCCCCATTTCCCAGTGGCTCGGCTGAATGGCAGTGAACTCACACACTCAAAGGAGACTATTTGTCAATGTCTAAATCTTTGGCAAACAGCTCACTGTGCTTCTCAAAATATTTCTGGAGTTACAGGAGATCTCCAGACTATTGGATCATTTTCATGTATTTGGAAACATCTGTATTTAAGGAGCTCTTGTCACCTCCAACAGTATTTGTTCTACAAGCCACTGATTAATATGTAATTAAAGCCTGGAAAGTTTGTTACACCTTAAGCAAGGCCACTACAGAGTTCATAGTACAGCAGACATTAATATTAGAGCAGATTACTTAGAAAACTAAATTTGAACAGTGCCAAATACATTTTAATAGGACATAACATTATACGCTAACTAGGTTTTATCATTTAAATGCTTTCATAATCAATGGCTATATTTAATGTGGAAACTTAACAGTAAGGAAAACATCAATCTTCTTTTCATTCACAATTTACAACTCAGAAAGAGTTGAGGAAGAGATATCAGCCATTAAGTTGTTTTCTTGTGTTTATACTATAGAATGTAGTTCATTACTGGTTACTAATAACACAGTACAATGTCCAGTCTAGTTTGGAGCTTTTTGGTACATTTCAGATTGTGTGGTAAAGAGTTACTGTCTGTCAGTGAAATCCTTTTACATTCAGTTTAAAGTACACCTCCCTCCATAAAAGCTTACCATAATATATATTGTTTAAAGACAGAATTTTTAATAAGGTTTTAGCTAAAAAGAATGACAAATTTCACAAGATTAATTGTCCTCACAACATTTTGTATTCTTATGAGTCAGAGATTTTTGCCATTTTTGGAACCAAAGCAAGTCCAAAATTATAAAGATATTTCAGATTTTAGCAATAGTATCTGACCACCCACCTGTTTCTCAGACATTTATTTTTTTATATGCTGGGAAAAATATGTGCATTTTACTTGATTTTTACAAGGCATGTGTCAGATACACTACTCTGTCTGCATACGCATTGCCAAAGAAGTCAGTTAGCATCTGAAAAGCTTTCCTGAAGGGAAGAGGACAGACTTGCACCTGTGCCAGGAGCATCTTTGAAGGGAAAGCAGCTCACATACTCCACTGGTGAACATGTAGAAAAGCAAGCTCTCACCTAGGGATATTTGTCACCCTTCATTCAGGCTGAGATTCCTGCTACCAAAGATGATTAACATCCTTATTTCATAATACAGAGGCTTAACAATCTGTATTTAAGGGCATGAAAAACTAATTTTACTGTATTTGTTAAAGATGGATCTGTATTTTTATTCAAGTATCATTTTAGTCTGTCCGCAAATCAGAGATTTTTCAAGAATGTCATTGTCTTTCTATTTTACGTTGAACCTTTTCCAGTTTCAAATCCTGTATTTATGTAATGCATCTTACCGGTGCAGGTCTGGAGTTATATTTATCTCTACATTCCCTTTGTTCTGACAGCATCTGAAGTAATAATAATGCAAAAGAAGAAATTAAGGATAACATTGTTCAAGAGGCATCCTTTTAATGTTTAGCTCCTATAAAGGCTGCTTTAGATATAGTAAAACACTTCAGAGATTGTGTTCTGGTCTCAAACCACTCCTAAATTTGCGGCTTCTTTTTTAGTGGAATGGCTTTTGCTTTACACACATGTAAATGAAAATACAGTCAGACCCAATTTATTTCCTCCTACATTGAAAATACCTCCTGGATTGAGTGGGAACTACAGGTCATCTCAGTTTACTATCAGAAATTAGGATGTGTGCTGAGTTTTTCTTCTATGATGAGATTAATATGTAACTGTGTTGTATCCTCATTACTCAGTATTTGATATATAACCTTTCATATCCTTGTAATATTAATTTTGTACATTCATCTAGTGTATTTAATCAAACATATTAAACCTGTATATTTTTTACTTTCAAATTGGTGCCTTATTCTGTCCCAATATTAAGAGGACTGGTATACAATACATCTCTACTTTCTGGTGTGGGACATACACCTTAGTGTGCTGACACCAGCTAAAGGACTAGCACCACCAAAAAAACTTCAGTATCTATGTCTACTTAATACTGAATGCCCACAGTTTTAATTCTCTGTCCACAGATGTTTGGCTTGTGAGACATTGCAAGTCTATGGGTATTGTAGTGCAATTTTGAGAACCCTGCACAGACCTAGAATTGCACAAGTCCTGGGCAGCTATGAACAAAAATCGAACAGGGATCAACATAGTATTTCACCAGCAAGGTATGCAGTCAAGATATTCTCAAAGAATACTTACACTTTAGACTTGACAAAAAGAATGTTTGGGGCTTAGTGTTCAAGTTTTAGAGCAGGTCAGTGGCAATGATCCTTCTTAAGATATGAAAGATGTGAGTTTAGTGACCTCACTTGCCTACGGAGACTTCAAACTGCATTTCCTACCTTCTTAGTGAATATTTAAGTGATCAAGATATAAAATACTCTGTGACAAGTCATTCTCAGCCCTCCTCTGTTAAAGTCTTTAAATTTGCATGAAATAATAACCAGAGGAGAGAAGTATGTGATTAGGCGTCTATTAGACTAGTGTATGCTTGAGGAAACTCACCTGACAAGGCAGAGATCTGTATTTCAGTCCTTGTTTCAACTTCTATTTGAGTATTCTAAATTAAGATATAATTGATTCCAAGCCATTGGATCAGTGACTAACGTTCAGTAAAACTCACTCATCTTAACCAATAGGATGAAGACTGATGCTCACTCTTGGTCAACAAATATTTGGTCATTACGGTTTCAAGAAAAGGAATAGTGGGCATACATTTGACACGTACACTCTCACCTCCTAGTGTTAGCAATAGTATAGAATGTGAAAGTGGCAGATTCAAACAAAATAAGGAATTTACTTTTTATCTTCTACACCTCAAATTGATGGTCTGGTGACCAAGTCATTACACGAGAAAAAAAGAAATAAAGAAAAGAAAGAAAACATTTTGGCATTCTTTTGGTGGAAGAGCTGACTTTGCTCCAAGGTAGGTTCTTAGGTTATAATTTCCAATTGAATACAGACTCATCCAGGCCACAGCAAGGGCCTCCACCTGGCAAGGGCCAATACAAATCTGAAAATCAGACCAGCTTGTTAGGAAAAGCTGAAGATAACTGATCCTATGCATAATATTTTGGCTGTTGGCCTTCATCAAACATTTTTCAGAAAAGTTTAGTGTTTAGAAAGGAAGAAAACTGTATGATTGAATCTTCTTATCACTCTCAAGCCAAACATAATTAGGCAATTTCTAAACCAGATCTATTACATAACTTTCCAAATCAACAAATTGTTTCACTGAAAATGGTTAAAACAGTGAAGTATTCAGCTGCACTCAGCTAATAAAAATGTTTAACTCTAAGTTGATTTTTTACAATGCTACCAATTAGTTGTGTTGTTTTAATTTACTGTCTAGATGTCCTCAGTATCCTGGCTCAATTACTCTCAACTCTATGGCTCAATCACTGTTTTTCTCTTGATGGGAAGCTAATCTGGATAATGTGGTTACTTGTCTGATGGGCTTTGATGGCTTCTCAAAAACATTTTGGATAGCTGCTAAGCCTGCTGATGTCTGACAGGGTAAAAAGAAAAGAAATGTATAATCAGTTACTATGGAACCTATGTAAGTATTTTATTTGATAACTTCTCTCTAATCATCCTCTTCTGGTACTTCCTGAGGAGTAGCTTTCCTAAAATACAACTTGACACTCTGTTATATACTCCAGATACATCCTTTTCATGGATACCTTATCCTCGAAAACTGGACGTAATGAAGTATTATTACATTTGTCTGACCACTAAGGAATTGTATTTCAATATGAAATAAAGGAAAGAGAAAAAAAAGAAGAAATATATGTTTCAATGAAATGACAAACTCTGGGGAGAATTCACACAGCCCAGTTTCAGGCATATGTTTTATGTGCTTAAATATGAACATTAGTTACACTAAAATTCCTAGTTGTTCACTACAGTTAACTAAAGTGAGCTGCAACACCCACTAGACAGAACTATCAACTACAAAAAAGACTGGGGAAATGAGACTTCTAACCTGGATGTAAATATTTTTAGTTATGTTAATTGCTGCCAATGGAATCCATAAAGATGAAAACATTCATCTGAGAACAGACTAAAGCAGTTTTACCTGCTCTGGTGGAAGTCATCTATTCCAGCTGTGAATAGTGAATTGAAGCTGTGGTAATAGCAAAGACAGTTTTGTAAATTGATGGGCATGTCCAGCCCCTTTCCAAACAGGATTTTGAAAGTACCTGCATTCTTACAAAGGTATGTGCATGAATTTTACTTATTCAAGGCACCTAGATAGATTTTTCAACTATTCTCAATAACTTAGGCAAAGAATTCTTAGTAAGTGTGGCACAAAGCAAAGCCTGCAGATAAAGGGCTTCAAGAGTACAGCACAAACAGTACTGTAGCAAAACAAAATATCCAAGTGTTCGTGTGTATTTGTGTGAACACGTGTATGGCTCTATGTTTATCCAAATACCAAGATAGCTGTCAAAGTTTTAAAAAAGTCACCACAGAGGGTTGAATGTCATTTGTTATGTTATATGCAGACTCAAAGCTTCTTTTTCAAAAGCATTGTCTTCTTCCAGAGTGTCAGTGTTCTGCCCGGTTGTAACAGTGTGCCTTCTGTCCAAGGAATGTTTGCTCAGCTTAATCATGCTTAAATCTCTTGGAAAACAAACCAGAAAACTGCACATTAACATCTAAGCTTTTGGTTCTATTGCTGCTTCTCCTTCTTTTATTTCCTACAACGTACTTTCTCTGGTTTTGATGAAGGCAGCAGCATACACCAGAAATATTCAACTGGAATTGCTAGTACTCTCTCGTTGTTATTTTCCTAGCAAGTAAGTATCATGTTCCTAGCAGGCAATAATTCTGTTCATCTGTGGCACTTCTAGGATTTGTGAAATTGCTCTTTTGAAAGAGTTTTTAAAAGAAATTTGGAAATCTTCAAACAAAAGACAGTACTACCTCTGCTGTCTGGATCCTGTCCCAACAGAGAGGGAAGGACAGTTAGCCTAAATTCTTCAGTGATAGTTCCCAGTCTTACGTTTTAGTAAGCTATGTATCTTCCTGTTCTTTGGTCCTGAAACAGGGAAATAGTGTCCTTCATCACAGCAGCACCTTTTTACTATATTCTCTTTAATCCAGAATTACTCCTTGGTTCTGCTCCTTCACACCAAGATCCTATAGCAAACTAGACAGTTTCCTCCTAAATTCTGTTCAGTGCATGCAAGCAAGTAACCAGGTCTACATCTTATTCAGTGCAGCAATTCCATCCCCAATCAGCATGGTCTTGAGTTATATCCATGGATGGGGAAGAGCTCAAAAGATCACACACTCTCCGTGTGGCAACATCAGATCACCAAAATTAGTGTAAGTATTGGGAATTACCCTACCAAGAAGTAAAATGTGTCTTTAAGGCATTTTGACATCTATAATGAATGCATACATATAAATTATCTAAAGGTAACTTAGGACAAATACAGCCCATTTCCAGAGTCCAAAGCAGCTAAATTAATTGCCAGATTATCTGTTCTCTTTGACGTTTGTCATCTCTCTTGAGAGATATTATGCCAGATTGAACCTTTGTCTCTGTAATTGCTGCACGAAAATGGTACCAGGAGTTTACCAGGTTCTCTACACCAGCAAGACTTTAGCCTCAGCTATTTAGGCAAAATTTACATTTCCCATACCAATGCATGTTCTTCAGACTGCAAACTAGAGAGTTCCAAAATCTGGGTGGGCCACCAGGCTCGCTAGAACATCCCCATTGTGTTTGAGACTGGATTTCATTTAAAATCTGTCTCTTCTGTCTTGCAAAGGATAATACATGTGGACATCTTATGTGAGATGAAAAAGAGCATCCTATGAATTGGCTGGGAGAAAACTGTTCAAGACCAGAACTAGGCTGATCCTATTCAGGAATGCTTTCCTCACTTCTAGGACAATCTCAAGATCTGCCCATAAGGAAAGGAAAATTTGGGTTTATGCCATCTTTGTGCTACCCCATAATCAGATCTGCAAGGATATGCTGGAGGTGGCTTCTTCTGGTTTGGTTAAATCTGCATCCCATAAGCTCTTATCCATACCACGGGTGCTTTCTTCCTTGAAAACTGTTCATCTAAGCTCAGCTCAATGGTTTCTCCTCCCTCCATCAGCAAAGTCAACAGGCTCTGAAAGTCCCTGCTTTTACCTTTTGTGGGAAGACAACCCGTAATAGGTCTTTGTAACTCTGTGGTTCCTCAACTGCAAGAACCTGTCCATGTTCCTTTTATGTCCAG
The DNA here is from genome assembly GCF_000695765.1 of Mesitornis unicolor. NCBI lineage: Eukaryota > Metazoa > Chordata > Aves > Mesitornithiformes > Mesitornithidae > Mesitornis > Mesitornis unicolor. Next base: position 38,752 of record NW_010199316.1, read on the forward strand.
TCTGACAGTAGAAACACCAAGTCAACATTTGCACAGTTGCAGTGTGGACTTAGTTGCAGATAAAACATTTTGCAGCAGGTAAAGGCCTGTGAACACAAGAATCATTTCAGACTCCTGTCAAAGACTGCTTTCAGCTATGAGATGATAACCAGTTGAAAGCAGACAGACTATCAAACTTACGAAGCATGTAGAATAATATACAATGACTGCCAATGTAGCTTCACAATGTGCTGTCTGCTACAGGTATGGGTGGTAGCTTCACTATGGTGGCTTACTAACTACTCTAGACTGAAAGCAAAGCTTGGGATATGCAGTCTGAAGCAATCACAGGTCTCTAAAATTTACAGAAATTCTACTTTAAAGGTGCTTGCTGTCCCTATTGTTTTTTTCTTTTTTTCTTTTTTTTTTTTTCCTAATATCCATTGGAAGTTTGGCAGTTATGCTCAGACTTGAGCAGAGCTGCAACAGACACTACAGTGATTCAGCTCACAGCCAGGAAAGGCACACAAGAGCTAAATCTATACACAAATCCTTAACAGAACTTGTCCCAATACCAAGTCATAAAGGCCCTTTATTTTTTGCTTTCTGCCAGAAACCTCTTCTTCACATAGATTTACACTATTTGTATGTTGCCACACAGCTCATTATTAAGCCTTTTCACCTGATACTGATGTCACCAATAACCTTATTCACCACGTCTCTGAGAGGCATTTTGTAAAAGGTTTTCCTAAAGTCCAAATAGATGATGTCAAGCTTGTCCCCTTCTGTTATCAACCAAGGCACTTACCATTTCTCCAAAAGGAAAAAAAAAATCTGAAACATCTACAGGATACATGTTCATTTGGTGCTTGCTCAATATCTCCTTTCCCTCTGAACACTTAGACCATTTCTTCTTTGACAATTTACCTGGCCCATTACACCTAGATGTTATTCTCCTACTGAGTGTTCAGACGCACCTACAGTAGCCTCGGAGAAAGTTCTTGAGGGGGAAAGGAGGAATCAGGCAATAAGAGACAGAGCAGGCAGTGTTCAGTGCTCTCTGTGCTATTTCTGATTCTGCCATTGCCTGACCCTGGGATCTTGGACAGGACAACTTGTAGGTTTGCAATTTTGCTCTCAGTTTTCTAAGGCTTTTAATCTTTTGCTCTCTGGAGCAAGGATTGTCTTTTATTAGGTATTTGTAAAGTATCTTGCAGAATAGAATCTAAGTACAACTTGATACCACTGAGTTATATATAACATACTACACAGAATTAATGATAATAAAAAAATGTAGGTGGACACAGAGGAATGTAGGGGAATAATAAGGTGTAATATGAAGTGTAGGTTAAACCATAGAGGAAGATGAAAAAATAAAGTGCTCTAAATGGTAAAGTTTAGAAGCTCAGGCCTTGCAAGTCATACCCCTTAATACAGATGTAAGGCCATAAAATATTTTCCTCATTGTTCAAAGCTATGGAGCAGATCAAGGAAGACTTTTTTTAAGGATTTTCTTGGAATTTTCTTTACAAGTGCAGGCACAAGCAAACGATATTTACCCCAGCAGAGTGGGAATGAGACCCAAATCTCTGTGAAATAGCCTCTGATTTATTTAATTTTCATTATTTTTCTTCCTGAATGACTGTTACATCCGTAAAGATTGACTCAAACCCTCTGTTTTCCTTTATGATCATGCAAGCTATTCTCTTCTTCTGTGTTCTGCTTTCAAACCATTTAAGTTCACACAGAAGAATTCTTTTTATTTTTATGGAGTAATTTGCTATGCAGAGGCGGGTCTTTTCATTTTCAGATTTCTAATGTTTTCAAGTATCTAAAACAGGAGGGCTTTTTTTTCCACTTTATGGAGAAAAGCCATGCTGGCAGATTTCAGAGCTTAATTTCTTTATAACAATAGATTTAATACAAAACACGTTTTTATTGTAATCAAAAAAAATAAAAAAGGAAGCAATATGCATTTGAAAATTCTGCCAAACAAGGCAATGTTTCTTTTTTCTTAACAAGAACATCTAATATATTTTTATGTTGGTATAGACTTTTTACATGCATTGCATTTTGATATACGTGTAAGTATATACATAATGACTGAAATTTAATTTGATTTAACTACAAAAGCCTCTGTATCTACCCCATCAGACTAGAAATAAGATTTATATTTAGGAGCTCTGTGTGCTAGTATTTTTGCTGTTGTTCATTGACTAATCCGTGTGATTTTTTTTTTCCTGTTGCGGGACATTATGTTGTTGGTTTTTTTTTCTTCCCAGACCATTATTTCTACCTTGCTGAATAACATTGCTGCTCTTCCTGTGGTCCAAATACAATAGAAAAGGTTAGTGTCTTCCTGAAAGACCGAACAATTCAATTTTCTGAATAACCATTAATATGCAGTCATTAATTTTGTTGGAAACTAGCCTCCCATTGACTTTCATAAAAGTTGGCCTTAAGAGAACAAGAGACTTGAGGAATCTTTAGACTCAAGTTTCTTCAATGCTAGACTTCCTTGCCAATGGGGTTGCACAAATATTTTGAGCTCATCCAAATCCATTGAAAAGCGTCCATTAACTTCACAGTTCCTGGACTCAACACCTTTAGTGACCATATATCAAGCAGTAACTATATTCCTGAAAATAATAGATATTTCTTTAAAATTGTGTACCACCTCTTTCAGTAATATGACAGAAATCTAATGAATTTGACAGATTGATAAATATTATAAACCTGCAGGAACAGATAGACCTCATTAGACCTGAAGAGCGCATTGGTAATAGAATGGAAAAATCACCACTGTATCAAATCCAACATTGCTCATTAGTGGTAGAATTTTGTTGTCATGTGATCTGGAGGTATTTGAAACAGATAAATAGTCTTAAATTTGACTTTTTGGTTGCCTGATAGACAAAAGATACTGGATCTTACCAGTGTCTGGAGTGGCGTCTCTCAGAACATAAGAGTTATTTGAAGTGACTGCCAAAAGCAAGAGCAAGTGATAGCACCTCCTTAACTACAAAAATGTCTTCTGAGTCCTTAACCTGTCCAGTAGAGAAGAATGTGAGAAGGTCTCTCTGCCAAGTACAGTCATGTTATTGGTCCTTGAAGGAATGGGGACAAAAAGGACCATCTCTCTTGTAGCATCCACCTAGCGGTTATTGTAAATAGGTCCTTATAAAGGATAATTAACTTCATTTTAAAAGCAGGTATGTGTGTTTATGGAAGCATATTTTAAAATTTGTTTGTTGAAATTGCTATGAACTTTCTAATTTCCAGATTAAATTTTCTGATGGCCCAGTCTGAAGTATGGGCTACATAGATGAATGTATAGAAATATTACAGTATAATATAAACCCATATGAACCCTACAGAGCGATGGTCTTCCCTCTAAGATAATGCTGCAGTAAATTCAGTAACTTCTCATTTTATTGCAAAGGAATACATTGCAGCAGGAGGTAAACTGGGTGGAAAATAACTTTCCTGTTCCAGGAAAGTTTTTGAAATTGCAAAATTCACATTCCACTCTGAGACAAACCCAAGACCTTTCAATTTTTTTGTAATTTTTCCATGGGAAAATAGGAAGAAAACATGATCGGAATAACTGCAAGTCCAGTAATTTAGGACCTTCCTCTGGGACATAGGAAACCCAGGCCCAAGACTACACTGTGAAGTAATCTAAACAGGGACTTGAATTTCATTCCCCCACATCCTGGGAGACATGCATAACAGTCAGGTTACTAGTGGTTCTGGCTCAATCTCTTTTTGATCAGAAATTCCACAGTAGACTCCAAAAAAACCTTTCCTGTCTAAACGGCATGTACTTTCCACAGAAAGGCTGGATACTGATGGATTGACATTTTTTAAAAAGAAATCACTTTGCTGAAAAAAAAGTTAAATCTAACAGAAGATAACAGCTCTTAGATGTAATGAAAAATTATGTTCCTTACCACACTCAGTCCTTAGTGTTTTGGTGGCCCACTATGCCAGAATAGTGGAGTAAATCTTTGTGTTCTGATCATTTTACCAATTTGGGTAATTATTTTCCCCCCATCTAAGTTTAATCTTACATTTCAATTGGATACAGGATTACTCTTCTTTTCATGATTTAAACTGTAATGTACTGTTGTTTTGTACTGTTAAACAGCTGCTTAGCTTTGTGAAAATAAGAACCATGTGTTCCACCCCAGAGGTGGCTGGCATTTCAGTGGTAAATGAATTCATCCTTGCTTTTTAAACTGTTTTTGGATTCAAGTGTAATGTAGATATAAGATATTTATTGTTTCAGTTTTATTAAGCCTTGCTCCCAGCTAAGAGGACTAGAGCCAGAATCTAGAGAAAGGACCACCCCTTATGATCTATAATAGGTCAACATAGGATTCAAAGAATTCCTCCATGGTAGGTAACTAAAAACATATTAGGCAAAAAAGTATCTTCAGACATCTAAGCCTAAAGGAAGAGTGACAAATTTCTGTTTCTAGAAAACATGGTTTCACTAATCATTGAAAGATAACCTCAAGACCTTTGATTAAGGATCTTATAACTTGCAAGTCACCCAGAGTCAAGATGTAAAAGGCAGCAATCATGTTGACTGTAGTGCACCTCCAAAACCAAATTTGTCCTCTTGCAAAAGACCTCCTTAGAAATACTTTGAATCTCCATAGGAAGTCATCCTCGGGAATGGAGGTTGGAGCTTACGAATTCTTTGTGTCAGAAGTGTTATGAATAGACTACTTTTCTGTTTTCCAGGTGCATCTTGTTAAATTCATAAACCAAAGGCCTTCAAAATTATAGAAATTTTCACTTACTACAGTGAGAATTGAAATAGATCTGTAGGCTGTGACTAGAATACCCACAAGAAATGTATATTATTCAGAACCTGTAGGGCCACCTCTCTCCAGACCATGCTCCTGAGTTTTGGAAACTCGGAGAGGCAATAGAAAGAGCATAATAAAGTTGGGCCTTGCCATAATACAGAGATGGAACACAACAGTGGAACATGACAACAACACATGTATGAAGAAGATAAACAGAATAAAGAAACTGCCTGCTCTTTTTTCCTAGAGGATTAAATAAGATCACAATTCATTCACTTCTTTAAAAAGTAGAGATAAAAGCCAATATACATGTGAATCTTCTCATCAATGACTACTCCTAAAAGATGGGTGTTTCTATGTCTTAAAGTTCTATTTGAATTACAAAACTACACATGAATTAAAAACATTTTTTATTTATAAAATACATGTAATGCAGCACATTATTCAGCTCGGTTGAAAACTCACATAAGGGTGGTGAAAAAACACCATCACTTTTCTTTCTCTTAGCAAAGTAAGCTGTCATCATACCCATCATTTTCTGGAAGACTCCAGTCATACGCCAGTGAAATTCCACAGACTTACTTTACTGTAACTTAAACTCATTTACTTTCACATGTATCTTAACTTCAAAGAATTATTGTTAAATTTAAGATTATAAATATTTTCAATCTGTCATTTCCTTGGACAAATCAGAAAGAAGCACCTGTATTTTTAGCAGTTTCATGCTATATGAAACACTCATAGATTGTTCATTATGAAAGAGGCTCTAACACATCTAGATTTGAACTGAATCAAAGTTATATCCTATCTTGGTAATCCTCAGACTGTGTTCAGTGGCCTACATGTGGTTCATAAGGCCACAGTAAATCTTAAGCAGTTAACCTGCAAAATAACTTTAAAAAATATTTTCTTTTTTCAATTGTTAATACAGAGAGTACACTAAAACTGCAAAGGACGGTTTACCTGAAGATATTTCAGCCCACTCACCTATTTGTTAAGTCAGAAGGTCAAACTTGCAGTTTTGCATGTTGATCTGTGTACATGTAGAAATGTGTATCTATTAATCACAGACACTTGTAAGCTGTATGTATGTGTAAGGACTGATTCCATTTACAGTTGTGCAATATCATTAACTCAAATGGATTTGTATAGCTTTAACTGGGGTCAGAATCTGTCCTAGATAATATTATTGAAATGTTTGGAAACATCTTCACATACTGTTTAGTTTTTATTTTACAAAGAACAATGTGGTTCTGTGTTCCAGTTTCAAATCAGAAGTGGTAGGGTGCAAATCTACTGACATCAATGGAATCAAAATTACTTACAACAGGTCCAAATTTATTCCTGCGCATCTATATACATTTAGCCTTTCTCCCCTGGGGAGAGGAAGAGGGAACTAAAATGTGACAGAAATTTGTCATATTGCCTAAGGTACTACCGGAAGAAGATCAGTTGCTATGTTGATGAGTATGGTATAAGTAAACCTTTAAAGAAACTGAAATGTTCACCAACAAACATGAAGGGACATGCAGGGACTCTTCAAACTACTCTTCCTTCATCACAGAAGGACTGCCGCTGTCAAAGCCATTAAGAAGGGCATGGTGTGTGATAACCAGACACCTGCTCTGTATCATCCTCCATGATCTATATAAGGCCAGCAACACAGCTCACCATGAATGGAGATTTGTATTCCAGAGAGAATAGTAATTAGTTCTTCTTAAGTATAGTGTCTTTTTTAAGACAACTCAGTCACTGTCTTGCTGATTTGCTCGTTACTAGGTGGATGAAAATGTTCACCTCATCTGTGAATACCAATTACTCTTCATCTTAAATGAGGTAGTGTCAGTAAGACAGAGACTCATCTTTATTTATATTTGCTTCAGTAGCAAGTCTGGCATATATGATGCAATATTTTCAAAAGTATTTCTAAACCTAATTTTACAATTTTTTTTGTTTCTCTAAATCAGTGATTATTTCTCGGTTTAGGAAAAAGCTAGGAAATAATTTATGTAAGAAAGTGAAAAAGAAATGAAATACAAAATGGTGGTGGTTCTTTCTTATCTAAGACTGAAGGTTCTTTCTGTTTTAATGCCATCTACAATCAGGAAAGAACTCTTGTGAACTGTAGACTACCTCAGTGCCTACTGCAGCTGGGAAAACTGTTTAAACTATTCGTAACAGCTCAAGTAAATTGCTTGTGTTGTTCCCTTCAGTTCTGACTCTATTCTCATTCTCTCATTATTTTTCCATATAGATCTTGTCTCTCTAAAAGTGAGCAAAAGTATGGTACTGCCTCAGTGTGATCCTAGAGGATGTGAGATGACCTTAATCTTTCTGCTTAATCTCAGCATTTAACAGCACACCTTGGAAAAAAGGAGACTGGTCAGATTATGCTTATTATTTATAATTATAGTCCAAAATCTTTTGATTATGGGAATTAAATCACACAAATTGACGTAGGCTGAAGTCAACTCTTCACATCTAAACAGTATTAAATCTGAGAAGAAATTCCAGTATGTATCTGAGAGATATTTCATTTGTACAATCTCACCACCACAACCAAAACATTTCAATCTGAAAGAAGCAAACCCAAAAGCTGTTTATTTTTATTTAGTAGTTGTTCCTATACAAGCATAAGTCCTACACCTATGTCTGATAAGTTTCAAAGATATTTAAAGCATTTGATTTCATGAAAAACTCTTTGTCTTTACAATACCCCCTTGTTTCCTGTCTTCTGTCACACATCCCGAAAATAAACAAAAAACTTAATGCTTATGAAATTTTCCGTTAATGCATCTTCCCGGCATGGTGTTCCACATGGCCTACTGTTATTAATTGTCTCTATGTGAGTAGACCCCATCACTAGAACAACTTGGTAATCATAAGGTGGCTTTTATTCTTGTGATCCATTGGAAATATGCATCGCTGTGTATATCAGTGACAGGTGATTGACTAACATGTCAAAAGAATGTAGCTGAGCGGGCAAAGGTCAGACTCTTCTGTGATTATACAGAACACCCCAATGATTCTACAGCATTTATCAAATAAAAGGATTTTCTTCAATATGTCATCAATCTTCTGCTTAATTTTAAATCAGAGGTTTTATAAAAGCAAAGTGGCTCTTAATGCCTTATAGGAAGGGAAATAAATGCCCAACTGCATTTGACCAAAACTTCAGTATTAATTTAAGTAAATCAAAAGAGGTTACACACCTAGAAGTCCACCTGAGTTTGGTTCAGTGCATCCCAACTTTTTCTTCTAGTGGTCATGCAGATGTAAATTGACAAAGATGGTAGCGCCATATTCCCTTCATTGCCTTCCCCTGGCAGAAGTTCAATACTCACTTGAAGAAAATGTTATTATTGACAAAGACACCAATATCACTTCAATACCCAGGCGTCCCTTGAAAATATTCCTATCCAAAATTGATCTGTCCAGGTAATGTTTGTGAACTCTAGCAAGACCACAGTGTAATTAAAACTAACTAGAAAACTAATTAAGTTCAAATGAAACATCTGAAATATTTGGGAGAAGTAGAGAAGATTAGGCATTATGTTCAACTGATCTGTGAGTTCTTCTCCCTTCCCTCAACATTGTTTGTATTAGCTCTGTCAATTAAGTTTTAAACAAGAACAAGCTAGACCAAAAGTTATCACTCAACATTAAGGGACAGAAAAGAGGAAAAATTAGGAATTATTATATAGGCTATTTCAACTCTGAGTGAATATGTGTCCACCAATTATTAACTCCAGATCTAAAATAAACATGAAAGCATTGAAACCTAGGAAACTGGTGATCTGTCTCATGCTAAAACATCAGTCTGCCAATATTCTTGAGTGTGAAGATGATCTTAGAGTAGAAAATGACCATGTCTTTATTCAGGAGTCAAACTGTAGGTTGACTGTAATCTTCTCTGATGTCCTATCTTGGGAAGACACTCACCAGACACATGAAAGCAATAAATAAAAGGAAAAATATCAAACGGGAGATTACAGACTGTATAAAGACTTCTGTTGTTATCCCAAGTTAGTAAGTGAATTTAAGAGAAGAATTTTCTCTTCCTGACTTATGTAGCTGGTAGCTTTCTTCGAAGCTAGAATTTGGGTTAGGTGGAGACTTCTTTTGCCTTGCATAGCAGGTCTGTTTTGTTTCTTCCCATTAGTCAATTTGCTCTTTGGAAGGATCTAACATTTTACAGTTGTGTATTTGAAATGTGTTTTGAATAAAGCTCCAGCCAAGAATGTTGTGTATGTCATTTGTGGGGAAAAGCTAAAGACTGCAGGAGCCTGTCATGGTTATGTAACTTGCTTATTTTTATATCTGTTAACTACTGCTTTTGTTAATAAAGTTTATAACAAAACGGTTTATAGATTTATAAAAAACTAATAATTTTTAAAACCATCACATATTTTGGCATATTATATGAAGGTTCAATTGTACAAATTTTGCAAATAAAAAACAAAATCCCAGATGATTAACAAAATATGTGTTTATTTAAACATACAAATAAATATATTTTAAAGGGTTTTAACTTAGAAAAGTCTGAATTCAATACTTGTCTTGCAAGACTTAGTAATCTGAGCCATGCCTTTGGATCTCTTAATGTACAGCAAAACAAAGAGAATGGAGTTTCCAAAACTGGAAGGCATATAGGATGACACTTGAGACAATAGGGATATTTCCCAGAAGAAACATGAAAAGGTATAAACTGGGCTAAGTCAGACTCTACCCTTTTTGCTCCATGACATTAATCTTGTACTGTAATCCATGAAAGCCTAAAGATAGATCAGAAATGATAAATCTAGTCAATGTGTCCCATACGGTATTTGTATTGACAGAGCAAAGTGACTGTATTAAGAAAATATAAAGCCTCGTTCACCCAACATGAAGCAAACTTTTATGTTATCACTTACTGTACAAGTCTAAATAAAATCAAGGAATTTGCAGGCACCAATGAGCTCATTTTTGTTCTTACTATGTGAGAACCATAACTCAAAATACCATTTCTGGAACACGTTTCTTTATCTCAGCACATTAATACACTTAGAGCTGTTCCACATCTACTACAAAAAGGAATATGCACAGTCATGACATGAAAAATGCATACTAAAATAGGAACAAAAGTAAAACCAGCATGCCTAAAAGACAATGTTGTCTTTATCACAAGCCCACAAGGTTTTCAGTTTGCCACTACTTACATCAGAGACAACCAGACTTGCTCTATTGGCAGGACGCTGTGCTAAAATCTAAAGAAAAGTATCTAATTTAGAGAAAAAGGAGTACCTCTCTGTTACCATGATTTTGCATACCTAGACATGATCAGCTTGTTCCAGTGTGTGATTGTCAGCATGACACAAAAGCCAGCCTGTTTACCTCAGAGCTGGAGCACTCTGTAGTGAAGAATCTCTCATTCCCTAAATTACAAATCATGGTCAAGTTGTGGAGCATTATGGACTTTTTTCCAGTGGCTAGGTTGTGAATCGCCACATAGGTACATTCAAACTATCCTGAATTCTTAAATAATCTACTAATTTCTTAAAGCACTTTAAATCCCAGTCCACAACTCTGTTTTCATTGTTGAAAAGATGTCTGGATTTCTATGAAATAGTTAAAAACTCAGGATAAATTTAGATGAGAAGTAACAGATTTTATTCATATTTGCAGTAGCTGTGTGGAAATTCTTTCTAATATAACTTCAGACAGAACAAAAAAAAACCCAAACCTTTAAAAAAGTTTCTGTAAATAGCAAACATATGATTTGCTTGACTCACTTCTATTTTAAACACTAAAGTATATAGTACTGATTTCAAACAAAAGCAGACTACTCTAGAAACTGGGTTTCACAGGCATCTTCAGCCTTCTAAAGACTGATCAGAAGTGACCTCAATGTACACACAGTAGAAAAACAAGGAAAATAAACCACCACCACCACCAAAGTTCCAAGTTACTTGAATAACATTAAAATTATCCCACACTTATTAATAAGAATTTATTTATTATGACAGATCATTCTTTACTGAAGTAAGCTCAACTAAAACCCATCTAAATGTCTCTGCTTTTTCTCAGTGTTCAGATAAGGGTTTGGATTCAAATGCTGTGGGAAAGAGAAGGGGCACGTTTATCCCAGTGTCAATGATAACCTGAGAATGAATCTTAGTGCAAATCCGTAGACTATTTCTTTTGTCTTAGTTTGTATTACCTTTCCATTTTCCTTTCCACTTTGCAAATTATGCCAGACTTGATATCCTATTAATTACCTCCTCCCTAGATCTCTTTTCTCTTTCATCCTGTACTCTTAATCCTATTCTCCCAGAATGTGACTTTCTTCAAATCCTTTACCTTGAAACATCAGATCTGTCTCAATTAGAAAGTTTTATTTACCAAGAAGTGTCAACACATGCACATGATTAGAATGAGTCATCATATGACCAGATTCTTGACAATCCCTCAAAAGCTTTCCCCATAACCCATCTGTCTAATCCTTTGTCCCATACAATCATCATATCTAATATAGTAGGTTGCAAAATCTCCAGGTCAGGTATCTTGTCCTTTTATCCATTTCTGTGTAGAGTTAAGCACACTTGTCGACAATGTTCATGTCATAATGAGGCCTCCTAAGCTTATCTGTCCAGTCATTGTACTGAAATGCAGTATAAGCTTCTTAACACAGAGCTTCAATAATAATCAATGTATAACACCATGTAAACAACACAATCAAGACATAATTCTACAGCTTAGAGAATTTGGATGAACTCTTGGTTTCCTATATAAAAACTCTTGATAACTTCGTTACAGTTTCAAGTAATATACATTAAATAAAGTGCCCTAATGACTCACCCTCAAGGTATGATAGAAGGTGCTGTTCTATAAGTGGCTTGCAAGAGAAGGATCTACTCTGATAATATTGTAATATATCTTCAATCTAGTACAGTAAAGAGAGACAAAGCGAAGCTATGTTAGAGGCCAGTGACTTTAATTACAAAATGTACCTTGAATTAGGGAGATGTCTTAATTATTGCCTTAAAAATAATAAGTAATAGTAGTTCATAGAGAACGCACCTAGTCAACCTCAACAGAGAATAAGAGAGGCTAGATATGAATGAATATGAGTGGATGTTTTAAAATTATTAAAGGAAATGCAACTTTTCTGACCTACCTAGACAAATCCTTTCTGTCTGCCTTCCTTCAATTAGTTCATACCTAATACTCAACCTATCTGTAACTGCTTTAGATGGCAAACTTCTTAGGAGACAGATCATGCAAAATGGTAAGTAATAATTATACATACACATAGAAACAGAATAAACCTTCACTGGAGAGAATTAAATGTTTGGCGCTGCCCCTAGAATAGCCATAGGATAACATTTCCAGCAATATGCAATATTTATCATGTTTTCAATCATAAAAATGATATTCAGATAATATCTTCAAGCTTATCTCATTCAAGCTAAACCAGTTATCCACAGTATATGGGTTCATCCTGGCTCCTTGGCCTAATTACCACATCATATATGTAAATCATGCCTGACTTAATACTGCAGCTGTACATCAAAAAGGGGAAATATACGTGTTCCCTTGGGATAATATGTATGAACTGGAGTTCTGCCTGATTAACCTGATGTCTGAAAGGTTGAAAGGGGGAGTAGTGTGTTTATTCTTACTGTAACTTTAAGGGTGTTTATTCATGGTGTATTGAAATAGCTATAATGTGTAGGTGTCATTGCCCTCTACTGGATCAAATCAAAAGAGTTATTTATCTCATGGAGTTGATAGAATTATTTGTAAAAATTGTCCTCAATTTAAAAAAGTAAGTAACAAGTTCATGTTGTTTGAACACCAAGCATGTGCTTTTTATTCTTGTAACAAATCCTAATGGCTTAAGTAGACTTACAGAAGCACAAAACCTGGAAATGAATATAGCTGGGAAAAGCCTAAATGACCATACAATTCAATCTCCAGACTATCCTTGATGTATGTAGTAGGACCTATTCCTTTTTTACTCTCACTTGACTTCTATACAAGCTGCACTCTTCTGCAACCAGCATTCCAGTTTGGTGTTATGATTCATCACCTGCCATGCTCTTTATGTCACCATAGTTTCAATCTTCAAGCCACTGAATCCTTATATCTTGTGCATAAGTTCTCAGTAGATTGTCCTATTATTTTCATTCTTGTTTCTCCAGCAACATTTCTGACTTCTGCTTCTCTTCTGACTTCATCCACATGACTACATCAATAACTGTTGTTGCTGCTGCTTGGGTTTTAATTTGTCTTTGGACGTTTGCCTTGTGGACTTTTGAAACAAGTTTAAAACTCTTTTTATTATAAGTTTGTGCCCTAAAACAACCTCCTTGTCTGAAGGATACCATCTGTTTTTCATTAGTTTGTGTCTACATTTAGGCATCTGTTCCATCACCTGATGACCTCTTCCCACCCAAGAAGGGGAATTGGGAAGCAGAAAGGAGATCTGTGGGTTGGAATAAAAACAGATTTAACGAAATAATAATAAGAGAGTAATATTAATACCAGTATTAATATAAAATACACAAAGTTATACTCAGCCCATATAGTGGTCATGAGCTCTGTGCTCCCAACAGTGAATGCTAAATAACAAACACTGAGAGCACCACAGCTCCATTGAAAGTGCGATGGCCACAATGAGTGGGGAAGTAGGTCTCAGGAGCAGAATGCTGGGCAAGACTGCCAGGAGGTGACAACCATTGAGTAAAGAGAGTTGTCCACAGCAAACTTTCCAATTTATAGTGAGCGTGACATTTATAGTATGAAATATTTCTGTCGGCCAGCTTAGGTCATCTGCTCTGGCTTTCACTCCTAGCTTCTGCACCTGTCTATTTCAAAACTGCTAAAGACCCTGATCGCTATGACAACTGCATACCAGTACTGGCCAAAAGAAGTGTCTTACCAACTTTGTTCCCATCAACTCGAGTGCTGTAGTCTTCTCAAAAATGCAGCTTTCCTGAATAGAGAATTGATTCTATGATTCTATCCTAGCAAAACCGGGACACTTCGACATGAAGCACTTGAGAAAAGAAGGAAGCAGAAAACTTTATAGGTAGTGTCTTCAATTACAATCAAACTCCACAGGTTTATAAACTGTAAGTTTTGAGCAAAAGATAGGAAAAGCTCTTTCTCACCTCGTACTCTGTTTTTTCAAAGGTTTATTTTTTATTTAAGGTTTATTTAATTTGCATAACCTTTAATTTGACCAGGTCATAACAATTATAAACTTTTAAAAAAAACCCAAACAGCCAATAAAGCAAAACAAAACAAAACAGAATTTGGTTTGGCATGAAGGACATATAGCCATTTGTCTTCTCTAACCTTCACTTTTCCTCACAATTTCAAAAAGAGACAAGTCATGTAGGATATTAGTCTTTTCTTCAGATCTCTTTAAGGTTACAAGAATACCTAAGAGCTCACATATGTGAACAGTCAGGCAATAACTTAAATACCAATAGAAAACACTCAGAAATACATAATTCCTAATAGCATATTTCCTAATATTTGTAGCATAGTTGTACACTGAAAACTGTTTCTTCTGACTGTTCTTTATTTATATCAATGTCTATTTGTGTTCTGCAGAAACATAGCTCTGTTCCAGGGTTATCCTCCATTTTTCTAATAGGGAAAGTTTATAGATAAATGTGAAGGGTAATCTTGTGTATGCTGGTAGCCAGATCCAATAGAGTTCTGTGGAAATATTACGTGCGTGTTTTTGCACCAAACTGCAAAACCTCTTTCTTTTCTGCTTCTGTCCTTGATTTCCAGGTTCTCATTGACCTCTTCAAAACTGACTCAACTACTTAGTCATACAGATACAATGAATTCTACCAGTATAATTTCCATTATTTTACCATTTATCTGTTGTTGAGTATGATGAAAAGGAATCTTTACCTTCTCAGAAAATGTAAGGCTGACAATGACACGATCTTCACTACTTTTCACCCTCTTCAGCTTTTTAGAAACTCTTGTAATTAATTCATATATGGCACGATCTACTTAGCAGCTCTCTCCAGGTGATGACTTCATAATCAAAATTTTAATTTTAAGTATTTCCAAAAAAAATCATACTCCATTTTTCAGGAGGAAACTCCAGAATTTGTCTGTCTTATTTCTACTTATAGGAGTCACACTGTCAGTTATCACTCTGAAAAGCAGAGGCACATTATTTACACAGTAAAGTTCATCCAGAATTAACACAGTTTCCAAAAAAGAAAGGCTTCCAGACTTTGGCTCTTACCTAAGATTTCTCAAAATTCCAAAAAGTTGAGATCTAGAGGTTTGATTCCTGCTTATCTCTAATTGAAAACTGAATGAAAATTTCTCAGTATTTCCATTGGGCTTTATAATGAACATCAAAAAGAATTTCAAATGCAGGAAGATGACACATAATAACACAAAATTAAACTGAAATGGATTAAAAGTTCACTTTGGATAAATATTGAAAGTTTATAAAAATTATCCAAACTATTCAGATTGGCAAAATAGGAAGTGATATCTCATGAGCTCAGGCTTTCTGCTTGTTTCTGCCTAATCCTGGCTTAGTATGAGAAATTAAAAAAAAAATCAAAGCAAAGCTAAAGAAATCTAGAAGAAACCTAGTAACATTATTACTAAATTAGGTTTATTCTATTAATGTAAGGAGATTTAGAAAGTTGATTTCATTAAGCAATTACTTTTTCACTTATGGTTAACAAGTCAGAGAGTAACGTAATGAAATTGCACAAGCTACATGGAAAAGTCTCATAAGGAAAGAAGTTTGGAGTTGGCATAAAGATTCTCAGATTCTGCTCTCTTTCAAAAGATTTACCTCAAGGTTATGCGCTTCTTTATATTATAGTGGATCAGAAACTGTTCACCATCAAGTTGTCAAAGTTTTGATGTATCATATCCTTTCTGTGGTCTCATCAATGCCATGAGTCTGATTGGTCATCTTCATTCAGTGGACAGGTCACACATCAGGTTGCAGCTATGCATTATTTCCAAAGTAGAAAATCTAAGTTAATTTGATACACCTCCGTAGCCTGCCTTTGTCATCAGCAAAGAGACATAAGCAACCTGAGCAAGACCTAAGCCTTGGGCTTTATCTTGACTTTAGCAGAAACCTAGGGAGACAGGTGCTTTATTGAAAACCTCCTTGGTGGCCAGTTTGTAGCAGCTAGCACTCAGATTATAGCAGGAGCTCATGATAAGGTCTCTTGTTAGATCACAGAGAAAACAATAACAGTGATGATATTGCATCACACCAGAAGTCAGATTCGAGTCTCAGTCCACACAATTACCTGCCAACATTTAACTATGTAAACTACTGGAAAGCTGCCAGAGAGAAAAGGACCTGAGGGTACTGGTGGAGAGCAGGATGACCATGAGCCAGCAATGTGCCCTTGCGGCCAAGAAGGCAAATGGCATCCTGGGGTGTATTAGAAGGGGTGTGGTTAGTAGGTCGAGAGAGGTTCTCCTCCCCTCTACTCTGCCCTGGTGAGACCGCATTTGGAATATTGTGTCCAGTTCTGGGCCCCTCAGTTCAAGAAGGACAGGGAATTGCTTGAAAGAGATGATTGAGGGAGTGGAGCATCTCCCTTATGAGGAGCAGCTGAGGGAGCTGGGTCTCTTTAGCTTGGAAAAGAGGGGACTGAGGGGCGAGTGTTAGGAGGAAGGAGCCAGGCTCTTCTCTCTGATGTCCAATGATAGAACAAGGGGAAATGGGAGCAAGCTGGAGCATAGGAGGTTCAACCTGAACATAAGGAAAAACTTTTTTTCTCTACAGGTAACAGCGCACTGGACCAGGCTGCCCAGAGAGGTTGTGGAGTCTCCTTCTCTGGAGACATTCAAAACCCGTCTGGACGCGTTCCTGTGTGACCTAGTCTAGGTGATCCTGCTCTGGGAGGGGGTTGGACTGGATGATCTTTCAAAGTCCCTTCCAATTCTTAACATTCTGTGATCCTTTGATCCTGTAAAGGCAGAGCTAGTTAAAGCAGTTACTGGAATCTTGAGCTAGACTTAGCAATTTCCAGTTTTATGTAAACAGATGTGTACTGACCTGCAGGATGAATTTCCTCCTATATATCAGTCAACTGGATGCTACAAATACTGAGCGAATCTGCAGTTCATAAACGATGAATCAAAACGTAAAGGCATTTGAACTCATATAACTTCAGGCCATCTGGGAAAATAGCAAACAATACGTGTGTGCAGTTTTAAAAAAACAGTACTGGATTAAAGGGGAAAGGAATCATCACAGCTTTTCTGAGAATCTGAAACTGTAAAGGAACATCCGAAAAAGCCATCCTGTCCTGAACAGCTTCTATCTAAAACCAGACATAATTAAAGTGAGGGAAAAGAAAACAAAAAAGTTAAAATAATTTGCCCAAACACACCCATACTTCAATTTACTGAGAACATCTCCATATTTTGGAGCTGAGGAGTGTGCAAGAACTGTGATGGAATAGAAGTTTTAGAAGATAATGGCTTGGTGAACTGGTTCTGGATGCATAAGAATATACATGGACCTGGTCTGGGAGTGTGAGAAGCATGTAAGATGCTGTGACAGGCAGCAAACACCAGACTGTTCAATAGCAAAATTCTGCTTTAAAAAGCACTTACAAAGACACCTAACTCTTGAATGTGTTTAAACTACCACTGACTAAGGAGACTAAGCTTAGGCTTAAATATTTTCTGAAATCAGGGCACTGAGCGATATGATACATACTTAACTTGGAAACTACAGGAATGGACAGAACAGAAAAGTGCTGGAGTAAAAGCAGATAAATAGCAGAGATGAACTAAGCTTGGCAGAGCAGGTTCTTAAAAAGAAGAATTGTACTAAGAAGATCCTTAACTCCCAATGTGCCTGTAGTTTAACAGTCTGTGCCTTTCAGAAATCTATTCAAGATTCACAACATGAATATCAAACATGACACCCGCTGATGTTTGATATTTTGGATTGCAAATAAGCATCCTTTTTTACAGTGTTTTTAGAAACTTCTAGTAGGTCTTATTTTATAAAATAAACAGAAAACTAAAAAAATATCTCCATTTACTGAGTGATTCTTTTGAAGAACAGATGAGATCTATAGCAGTGATTTTATCTCCAGAGTAATGTATTTGATTTCCAATTTTAATTCAATTGCATTAACCAAGAGAATTATTTAACCAGAAAAAATGGAGAAAATGAAATTAAAGCAAAGTTCTAGATGTGCAGTAGCTTGTTTTCCAACAGCATGTTTTTGAAACAGATCAGTTTACTAAAAGATTTAATGTTCTTTGAGAGGATAAATGAAAATGTTGTCAACAACTTCCATTTCTAGCTGATGGATTTGAGACTGATGAGAAGTAAAGACTATTCAAATACTGGTGGCAGGAGATAGGAAATATGATGACAAGCTGGAGAATTATATTAAGCCATGCAGGGAAAGTAGACTGTGATAAGACAGATAACAAATATAGCTACTTCCACAACAGGTGAGTGAGCTGATCAGAACACATGAACTAGAAATAAAGGAGTAAAAGTGTTGAACTACTGCTGTAATACAGTGAGAAATGAATCCAGCTATGAAGCATAGATCTTTCGAGTTCTAAAACCCTATGAAAACAGGTAAGACTAACAATATGGAAGAAATAAAGCCTCATCATCAATACCCTATGGGGCTCTTTCTGAGCTGTTTATTCAAGGCTTTACTGCCCCTGCCTATAAAAGGAAGAGACAAAAAGGACAGGGGAAAAAAACCCAAACTTTATCAAATCTTTCTCTCGCACAGGCTGCCAGAGAGATGTATGTGCTTCCATTTAAAGAGAGTCTGCAATGCCAAAATCCCTGGGTTTTGCCACTGGGACTGGCAGCAGCACCAGGCCAAGCACAGACAGGGGCTTTTTTTCTCACTGATTCAGCAATGCAGTTGCTCTTCTCATATAGAGGAGTGGGAGAGTGATTGTCTTTGCCCTCCCAAAATGTGTGCCAGGATTGAAGATTTGCCCTTTGCACAGAATAGTCAGTAGTTTGGTTCCCTGCCACTATTTAGTTCTGAGACAAAAAAAAGAAAGCGTATTCACTTTTTCCTCTAATACAGTTGTGTTAAGTATTTTCTTCTATAATCCCAGTTCTTCAGTAACATCTACAAGTGGATAAATGCTCAGTCAAGAAGGTGAAACTAATAACTGAACCAGGAAAATGAAGGTCATGGAAGTCAAAGTTCTGGGAGGAAGTGAGAGATGAAGAAAGAAGATGATGAAGAAGAAAAGTAGATGAAGCATAAAAGAATGGTTCCTTAGTAGGAGAACTTAATGTTTTCATAGAATCATAGAATACCAGGTTGGAAGGGACTGCAAGGATCTATTTTTTTTGTTTATTGTTTTGTTTATTTGAAATTCTGTTTTTAAAGGGCTGCTGAAAGAATGACATCAAAAATTTAGGAAACTTTTTTATTAGCCGAGACTAATTTTATGCTACATTTTCATATGTTTAGATATACTTAAATAAGTGTAGATGTATATAGAAATATAGATTAAGTATAATTAATTAAAACGTAGCTAAATAAAGCTTCTATGAATATACCAATATTAAGAGTCATCTTCAGGAAACAAAAAGTCTATCTATATGTGCTTCATTGTGTTAAAGCATACAATTTCTTGCAAAATAATTGGAGATCAGACTTTATATAATAGAATCATATTTTATTATAGAATTATAGAGTCTTTGAGGCTGGAGAGCACCTCTGGAGCTCACCTAATCCAACATCCCTGCTCGGAGCAGCACTAGCTAGAGCAGGGTGTTCATGTACCAAGTCCAGATGGCTTCTGAATACTTCCACAATCTCTCTGGGCAACCTGTTCCTGTATTCAACCATCCTTACAGCAAAAAGCTTTTTCTTAAATTTAAATGGAATTTCTTGTTTTTTCAGCTGTGCCCAATTACCTCTCACCCTGTCACTGAGAACCGCTGAAAAGAGTTTGGCTCCATCTTTACCCCACTTCCCACTCCCATCATGTATTTATACATATTGGTAAGATCCCCTGAGCTCTCTTTCTCAATGCTGTACATTCCCAGCTCTCTCAACCTTTCCTCATATGACAGATGTTCCCATCTCTTAATCACCCTTGTGCTCCTTTTCTCCACTCACAGTATCACCTAACAGCACCACAGAGTATAAGTGTTGTTAGGCTTCAGCTGGAGGAAAGCTCGACTAAAGCTCCATCCTCTTAAAATCCAGACATCTCTTCCTCAAAGCATGTAAAGAGTATGGCCTTACACTAGTATCAATCATATCTCTTCTGGGAATGAGCCACAGTTCTTGTAAGTGAAGTGTTTTACTTCAGAGACCACAATCATGGTCTGCTGTCTTCCATATCTTGTTTCAGATGGCTACTTGACTAATATCTAAAAGAAAAATTAGTGACGTGAATTGGCTGATAAGCTTGGATCCCTTCATGTTCAATGCAGATATAACCTTTTTAGGTTTTGACTTTTTAAATATATTTTAATTAATAGCAAATAAAAAGAGGGATTCAGAGGTTAAAGGGGCACTTGAGGAGGGTTCCTTATATCTCCATACTTTATGGAGCAAGTGCAAATGGGCTTGGGATACACACCTAAATGGCTGGCTTAGTTGATGGCTTGATGTTGCTGCAGGTCCTTAGGCAGTTTGATAGATCTGTGTGATGAATCATCTACTTTGCCCTACCACCCTCCCTCCTTCCTCAACCATCCTTCAGGATGGTGAAGGTCAAATGCCTACTTTTGAGCAACAGTATTTACCTTGTTCTTTTATGTTGTATTGAAGAGTCAAGTGCCTGTTAGGAGAGACCAGATGCACACCTGCCTGCTTTCTCAAGGCTGAGGTACCTAGATGACCCCAAGGGGAATACCAGAGAGTAAAGGATGTCTGAATCTATTCCTTGTGGGAGTTTGAACTCCTAGCTGAGATTACAGATCTGTACCACTATGTAAACAGCACTCCCTGCTTCTTGGGTTCCATTTTCTTTCTATGCAATAGGCATAAACTAGAAGTAGACAACAAAGTCTGAAATCTCCTTGGTTGCTCCAAGCACTTGGAAGGGGTCAGGTTATCCTCTACACATTTGTTGTCCTCATGTCTAATGCATTCCTATGGAGTGGCCCATGTTCAACAGGAGGGCTGGACTCTACCTCACCTGCACCGAGGGCAGACTTGCTAGGGGAAGGTAGAGTCATGGGTGGCGTGTTAGGAGACCCCTTCAGGCCAACCAAGCTCCAGGGAAACACTGTTGCAGGTGACTCATCCAATCACTAATTCATGGATGTGACAGCAGGTACCACCACTGCCTTGAGTAAGTCAGGCTTGTTCTGAGCATAATCAGCACTGCTAACTCTACAGAGGACTGAAATACAAACACTTTTCTTTTCTGAACTTCAAAAAGCCTCTGACAGGAGGTAAGCAATAACTGTAGTAAAGGTAAGGACCTGATCCAACATGACCAGGATCACAGTTTTAGTCTCATTATAGCATTTCTACCTGAAACTTCATATGCCAAAGATGTTTGAGATGTCTCCACACGTTGAACAGGGTTCTCTAAAAAGTACTACTGAATTTAGGCTCCTGAAGTGTTCCTTAACAGAACTCCAGGCATGCAAATATTTTATTGGATGCTCATTCTTGAGGACCAAAATCCATATGTAAAATGGGGATATCAGTACCTTACCTCTCAGAAACTCAATACAAAACCTCTTAATATCATCCTGCTCTCAGGACCAGAATAAATGTCTTTCAGAGTGACAGCACAAGGCACAGGCTGCCTCCTAAGTGGAAGTCTGCTTAAAACATTGACAAAACCCTGGCCTTGGAGCTAAGATCAGCTAGTGCCCAAGAGAATTTCTTCGGCCAATCTCTAAGTGCTGCAACACTGACCACTTAAATCTGTATGGGGAAAGCAGTAACTAGACAGCCAAAACACTGCTTCCAGTTTTCCTCTCCCTCTCTCATCAAGACTTTAAGAGACATTTCTCTGAGAAATGTCATCTGTGACACAGAACTTCTTTAATTAAAGATGACAATTCAAGTGAGGCAGAATGGGATGTTGTATCTCCCAGCTTGCCATTTATAATTGTGAGTAGGTCAGTTACAATCAGAGCTGTGTGCTCTAGAATCCTGTTTTTCTTTCCAATATTTAGTATTGAATTGAAGAGTGGGTTTAAAGTCATGTCTTCTGTATTAGACTTCGCCTTTCATATTAATTCCCATCAGCTGCAGTGACACTTACATGTGAGAGCACATTTGATCAGCTACAGACTTCTTCATTGCTAAGCTAAGCCAGAAAAACCCTCCTGACTGCAGCAGAAATGTTAGCAATAATCCTAGAGAAATCATGTGTTGCCAGCACTTAATGGCTAGCTCTCTGATTAACAACATGAGGTAAACAGAGGGCAGTTAATAACATAAACCACTGTGGTTTATAATATCAATAATGCCACGAAACAACAGAGTTTCAGAGGACTATTGCCGATATAAAGTATATTCAACAACCTACACTAGCAATGTTATATATTTAAAGGAAGAAAGATGGTCTGGATACAACATCAGTTGTTCCACACCGTTAACAACCCTATTTTTCCTTTCAGAATATAGCTCTTTTGGCCATGTTTACAATTTCACTTTTGGATCGATATGAAGTTTATAAGGAGGATTTTTTTCTCTGCTTCTCTCACAGCAGTAAGAAGTGTCAGCATAGCCAATATGCAGAATTGCCTGGCTCAGCACCAGAGGAGATAGTGCTAATCAAAGTAACAGCAGCAAAACTTTAACCAGCCCTTAGAAGGAGAAGGTATTACAGACTAATTCATTAATCTGTTAAGCCCCTGTGTCAGCGAGAAGTATTCTCTTTAGCTGAGTGTCTTTAATAGGATATATCAGGCTCTGAACCTGAGGCAGCTCAGTTTTTAAGTCCAGCAAAAACTACCAGGACAAGGATCTGGAAAGTAATAAAAGCATTTTATGTGTA
>NW_010199317.1:0-3405 GCF_000695765.1 Mesitornis unicolor
ATATAAATAAAAATAAATAATCCACTATGAGTTGCCTGCAATGGCAATGGTTCGTCTCACTGCCTGTCTTTCTGGGGTTCCTGTGAAGCTTTCTGAGTCCGTTATTGTTTGGGATAAGTAGAAAGGATGTGAACTGGCTGGAAAATGAGCCCTGTGCTCTGAGGGGGTGCCTGCTGGGACTGCTTTCTCCTGCTGACAGTGCTTTTTCCATTCACAGGCTCCATGTACGATGGTTTAGCTGATGGTTATGGCTACCGGACATCCCGGGGCAGCTATTACGCCAAAACCCAGACAGGAAACAGCAGCTGGGGATATCCGGTGAGTTACCCTTTTATCTGGGGACTGTGGTGTACTCTTGAGGTAACCTGTGCAGAAAGCAGCCTCCAGCAGGAGCAGTAATGTACCAAGGTCATAGAGCTTCAGAAACTTGCCTGGGAGAGATTATTCATGGCTATGGCTGTCCTAGAAAGTAATATGATGGAAAAGGGTGACTGAGGACCCTATATCTATGTTGTATGTGGTTGGGGATTTTAGTGTGGGCAAGATTTAGGTTTTGGAGGTTTTTTAATTAGCATCCCCACATCAAGAGGGGTTTGAAGCTGTCTGAAGGACCAGCCATGGGCTCAGACACTTACATCTCAGTTGGAGTTTTTAGCACATACCTGGAACAGTTTCCATCTTTGTTTCCATGCTCTGAAACGTCTCTGTGAACGTGCATATGGTTAAGCAGCGCAGATCAGGCGATCTGCATCATAATTGTGTTGCTACTTTCAATCCCAGTGTTAGTGCTGACCCAAATATTCTCTGAGCTCGGAAAAGACGTGGTCCACTTCTCCCATAGTGATTTCCAAAGAAAGTGTTAGAGAATGCTGGAAAAAGCACAGGTGAGGTTGTACTTGTCCTTGCCCAACCCAAGTTTACACATCCCACAGGGGTCCTGGGCTTGTCCTTGGTGACAGACCCCTTGTGCACCAGCAATCCGTCCAAACCACTCTGTCATCTACTGGGACTTCTTGTGTTTGTGTTGGCCCCCCACCTTGCACCTTTATTCTGTTCTTCCTTGGTTTTCATCAGCTATAAAGTAGAAGGGAGCAACTCACAAACTTGGGATTTGAATATGGGAAAAAGAAAGGACTCCTTTCAACAGCCCTGGGACTGTAAAGCAGCTCCCTGTCAGCCATCAAAGGGCTGAACCAGGAAAGATGCTTATGTTGGCTTCAAGCATTGAGACAATGGATTGGAGCTTTTCCTTGTATTTGCCAGATCTTCTACCTGCTTGTAGAAGATTCCTCCGCTTCAGAAAGACTTAGCTGTTGATTTTCTTGATCGTCATGGTGTAGCATGCTTGCTTCAAGGCAATGATAACGTCACTTTGCCTCACAGGGATTACTTCAGTGGAAGGACTGGGAACACTGTCACATCTTTGAAATGTTTCTTTCTAGGCTCTCTGTTGACTTGTTTCAATGTCCTTTGCTGGTTAAATCCCAGACAGTGGTGTTTCTGTCTGGTCTAAGACCAAAAGGGTGTCTCATGGGTCAGAGCAGAGGTCCATCCAGCCACTGTCCTGTCTCTCACAGAGGCAGTGAAGGGTCCTTGCAGAAGGGCCTGCACAGGGTAAGCAGGCAGTGATGCTTCCCAGGGTGTTTTTGTGGCCACCAGAAATTTGCAGCTGAGGGACCTCCTGAGCTAGCAGTGGAGTCTCTGAGCTTCGTAAGTCAAATGATTGTGATGTTTTGTTTCTATTATTCCTTGATGTTTTTCTATTGTGACTCCTGAATGGAGTCTGTTACACTTTGTCTAAGCAAAACTGCCTGTTTCAGCCATCCCAGCAGTTTCTATCTGGTTTGTTGTTAAAGAGAGAAGGAGCAAAGCCACAGATCTGCAGTTGCTGCTCCAGCTCATGCTCGTGCTGGCAAGGTGACACTGTGGCTGGTGCTGCTGGTGTGAGGGTTATTGCTCAGTTTTATTCATTTGTGGGCTTCTTCCCAGTCATTACAACAGCTGTATGAATCCTAGAATTTAGAAATGCCAGTGGCTGCTGGGGATTTCAGTCCAGCAATGTCTGCATTCTGGTGCACAGCTGGCAAGATGATTATGAAGATTTGGGTGTCTATTGGACACCACGGAGCACCATGCACACAGCAGTTCAGTAACTTCTGCTTCACGATGGACTTGTGCAGCTGGTGGGTTTTCTTTGAAAGAGTCTTCTGCATTTACTGATGAGGGAAGGTCTTTCTCCAAATCTAAGTGTCTCACAAGCCTTTCATTCTAGAAATTTTTTATAAAGGTCTTCAGGACCTGGACTGCTTTAGAAAAAGGGACTGGGGCTTGTGAAGTAGAATTTGTCTTACCTAACTGTGTCTATCTGAGAATCAGCCATGCAGTCTTTACAAGCCGTCTAGACTCCTCCCATTGCCAGCAAAGAGAGAGCAGGAGGTGACTCATCCCCTCTATCTTGGAGATCTGTCAGGTCAGGATGAATCAGCCCCTCTGAATGCCCGTCTCCTTCACCGGAGCTGGATCCGAGCAGTCACCCAACAGGTAGATGACTGCAGTTAGGGGCGATGAGTCCCGAGTGCCACTGGCACATTGGAACATATAACCTCAAGCCTAAATCTGCTTAACAAGCTTAACAGACATTGTACTTCCCAACCACACTGAGGAACCTCCTCCATGTTGCTTCTTCTGGAAAAGTATTAAGGGTTTATGGACATCCACCACCAGCCTCCACCCTGGGTTAACTCTAACCTCTGGCTTTGAAGTCTGTGCAGGTTCTAGGCATTTAAAAAAATGTTGCCTATTTGTAATTCCTGGATTGTGAGACATGGAAACAAAGATAAAGCAAATCTAGTTTTGAATACAAAATTGCTGGACTTCTTTTCAGCTGGACCTGGTGCTGTGAATGTTTCTGAGAAGCCTCAGAGTCCATTGAGACGCACAGACAAATTCAGGTATTTCAGAGAAATTACCCAGTATAGCATACAGGAAAATTACTTACTCTTAACGCTTCTGGAGTTAAAAAGCTGTAACAGGCAATACATGTTCATACTGCTGCTCCACAGCACCTGCAATTGAGTCACTGCTCTTATCGGTGCATTGCCTTAGATGGTGACTCCAAATGACATCTTCGTAGCAAGGAGGTATGTCACTTACTCTGGCTCACCCACAGCTCTTAAAAATGATTATTCCTGGCTCAGTCCTTTTGTCTGGTTTTGTCAAGCTTTTTTGCTTCTGAGTTTTCTTCCTAACCTTATAAGGTACCAGTGTTCAAGTATTAGTGCAAAGAAGTGATAGATCTGGAGGAGAAAACTTGTTGATACCGGTGTTGTCAGCTCTCTCTGGATCAGTTAATGCTTCCAAGTAAAACCTTTGGCTTACCCAATATTAAAGACTATTTTCTGCTTA
>NW_010199317.1:3436-30968 GCF_000695765.1 Mesitornis unicolor
TTGTTCTTAGCATCGTTGTGCCTAGTGCTGCTATGAGTACCTACTCATTACCAGTGCAGGTAACACTGAGATCAGAGGGACCGCTGCAGAAACAGGCGCTATGAAGGCAGTGGCTTTGCAGTATTTCCTTGGCTCAGCCTTCAGGGATGGAGTCCACAGTTCAATCTGCTCAGTGACCATGGTGGGATGCAGTAATGGGTGCACTAATGACTGCAAACCTCGCTGTGTTAGGTGATGCTTCAATCCAGGTGCAGAAGACCCTTAGAGACATTTGTCACCCTACTGACAATGTGGGTTATGAGTGGCCACCAGCTCCCAAAGCCATTCAACCGCAGGAGGTGGCTGTGCTGTTTCCTGGTGTGAGGCCTGAGCAATGCCTGGGGTCCCAGAGACGGTGCAGTGGTGACCACAATTTACACAGTGGTGACCACAATTTACACAGACAAATCTGAGGGAGGTTCAAGGAATCTAAACTGGGCACCCAGAGCAGTCATGACAGGAAAGGTCTCAGCATGAGCCCTTAACGCTGACACCTCAATACAACCCTAAAAATGGGATAAGTTCAGCACTGAGCCCAAAGCCACTACCGCAGCCCTGTAGTGCATGGGTTGCAGAGTGTGTGTGCTGCAGGCACGGCTTTGGAGATGCACAGCCCAATCCTAAACAAGAAGGGGAGGCCACGTGTGAGGCCAGGGTGCATGCTATCAGCAAAGATTCTCTGAGGTCCCAGGTCCCTGGTTTCATGGCTGTTTTGGCACTGTCGAGATGATGCAGAACCAGGACAAGATGTTGCTGGTCCCACAAGAAGGAAACACACAGCCATGGCTTGAGTGTAAGCCACAGTGTGTGCCCCCCTGGTGCTGTCCCAATCGAGGGGCGAACAAGACCCTGGTATGCTGGGTGCAGAGGGAGGTGCATCTCGAGGTAGGGGTGCTCTGCCTCCGACGAGGTGAGCAGATCATCGTTCCCACAGAGCTGACCTGGGGTGTGCATGAAGTAACGTTACCGAGAGCAGCCCCGCTCCCAAACTAAGGAATATTCAGCACATCTGCTGCTGCTGCCATCAAAGTGGTTAACTGAGCTGGATCCTGGTGTGTAGGATGGGGCTGAGAGGCTGAGGGTGTTTAGTCTGGAGAAAAGGAGGCTGAGGGGAGACCTTATCCCCTCTACAGCTCCTGAAAGGAGGGGGTAGCGAGAGGGAGTCGGTCTCTGCTCCCTGGTAGCTGTGATAGGACAAGGGGAAATGGCCTCATGTTGTACCAGGGGAGGTTTAGGTTGGATCTGAGGAGGAATTTCTTTACTGAAAGGGTTGTCCAGCCCTGGAAGGGGCTGCCCAGGGTAGTCACCACCCCTGGAGGTGTCTAAAAGACAAGGAGATGTTGTGCTTAGGGACATGGTCCAGTGGTGGACTTAGGGCTGGATTGGTGGTTGGACTCGATGATCTGAAAGACGCTTTCCAACCAAAATCACTCTGTGTAGCACTTGGGAACCAGTGGCCACCAAGCCATCAGCACTTGCCACTGCTCTCCTCAGGGACCACTGCTGGGGTCTCGGGCTCTCTGCTGCACTGGCTCACCCGGCTTGGTTTCTGAGGCAATTATGTCCGTTATGATACTAATTAAAAGCACGCACTTTGGTGATCCCTCTGCACTAGAGACTGTATGTAGATTCTTAACCAAATTTTCTCTGTGGGAGAAAGCTGCAGAGCTTTCTCTCCCAGATGCTTTATCTGCATGAGAGGTGTTCGCCATGAGACGGGAAGGCTCCCTGCCATCCCTGACTGGCTTTACCTCTGTGGACAAATGTCTCTCATGGTCACTGGGAGCTTTGTTCCATAAGGATTTCAGGACAAAAATTTGTCATTTGCTGTGATGACACATTCAAGGTAAAAAAACCAACACGAAACAGAATTAAGCCACAAAAATAGAGTGTTTTGGACAATCTCATCAAAGAAAACAGATTTATAGTTGCTACACATCGTTGCTTGGTCAGAACCCGATGTCCCTGTGAGGTTTTTGCCAGAGGCTTTATGCTTTAGAGTAGCAAGTTGGACATTACCTTCTCTGGCCAAAACAAACTGAACCATCGAGCTCGAATCTCAGCTGCATAAAGAACCAGGTGGAAAAGCATACGGAAAGGCAGCATCCCAGAGAGGTGGGAAAGAGCATTTCAGAAATAGATAAATGATATATTTGCTGGTTTTGCAATTTTTCTTCCCCTGCAACGGAGTGTGCAGCAGGCAGCAGCTGAAGCGTTTCGCAAGCAGCATCAGGAGCTTTCCCCACCCATCACTCAGGGTGGGACGCTGTCGTGTTGCATCGCCTGTGCTTTGCCCTCCAGCCTGGGAGAAACCTGCTCCTGACGTGTTTATACGGAGCCCTTCACTTCTCTCTGTCTGCTGCTCTTAGAAACAAACAAATTGCAAGGGAAAAAAATGAGAGCCGGGTAATGAACTGATCGCGTCCTTAGATGCAGCAGTCAGAAACACCCGGCTCTGGGAGGGCCTCGGACGTGGAAAGGTGGAGATGGGAGCGCGATTCCTGGGGCTGCTGTGCCTTGCTCTGGGAAGCGGAAGGAGGAGAGGGTCTTTTCCTGCTAAACTCAAGGGTTTGTGGAAGAAAGAGACAGAAAAGGACTCATGATCAATGGCTGGGATAAAATTTCACCTTTCTCTCTAGTACCAGTTTTATTCCACTTAAAATAAGAGGTTAAAGATATTTATTCACCTGTCTGGTGCGACTGTTGGGTATTCCAGTTGATGGCCCTAAAAAGGTCCCATATTGCAGGCTGAGAGCTGGTGATCCTCAAATGCTTCTTAACCTAAAGGCAGGTCTTTGCTGCTGCTTGTGGAGGAAAGCCCTCACTCCTTGGGCCTGATAAGAGCACCTGTGTGCTATCAACGCCCATCTTCGCTGCCGTGCCTCCCCGTGCCTCCCCTCCTTGTTTTAATATGAATGGACGGCTCCCAAGGCTTGGCCTCAAACACACAGGCTCGTTTCACCGTAGGGAGAAACTCAGGCTACAATTCAGGATGTTGGTGTTACCCATCCGTACGTGAGCATCCTCCTGCATCCTACAACCATTGGTGCCTGATAGTATCTGCCCCAAACGAGGGACTGAGCTGTCCCAACCTAGCAGGTCCCATGGGGAGAAATCCTGGTGACAGTCTGTGCTCTCCTAAAATGGTTTCCAGGTCTTGCAGTGCAGAGGGAATCGCTGCTTTCTGTCTCCACCCTGCTTTGAGGGACTTCCTTGTCTTTTCCAGCATTTCTCCACACTCCTAAGGGGAGGAGGTGTGGACCTGGCCCACCTCTCCCATGCAAACACCCACAAGCAATGGGCAAATGCAATTCAGGGTGTTAGGAAATCTGGGCGGTTTGAGGTTTGAAGGCGAGAGATTGATTATTTCCTTTCACTAATGCTATTCTGCATAGGGAGAGCTCACTCCACACACGTAATGGCATCAGCAAAAGTTACGAGATCCTTGTCTGGTGGCTCTTCAAACCACAGACTATGCAATAGCATCACCTTCACCTCCAGAGATGCCATCTCCTCTCCAGACGGCAGTGCCCTGCTTCTGCCTTGCAGTGCGTCCTGTCACACTGATTGCTGCGCCCAGCGAGGAGATAACAACGTGGGGAACCCTATTCCCTCGGTGCCTTTGCTCCGCTGTTGGAAGCGAAGGTCTGTGACTGAGCGTGGTGAACATCTGAAATGGGGACATGGGTTTTAGTCTGAGAAAGCTGCTCTTAAGGCATGGGCACAGCACTTTGTTGAGGTCAAGAAGCCATCGGGTCAGCTACGTCTGTACAAGGGTTCATAGAGGCTATTTGACAAGCAGGTCTGAAATCCACTGAAGCTGGCAGGAGACTCCTCATCGATTTGGAGGCTTTGGATCAGGCTCCTGCTGCAAATAGGAACTCTAAGATACCAATTAGGTCCGTGCCACTTGAAAGGGATTAAAATGGGCTCAGCCAAGCATCTGGTAGAATCAGCAATAAAAGTCATGCACTGACTTTGGTAATGAGCTTCACATCACACGGGAACTATTTTCCCATGAGTTTGCAAAAGGCTTCCCCGCCCTGCCAGGACCTGCACCGACTTGCTGCTCAGGGCTCCCTGCGTTGCAGAAAGGTGTCTTTCCAAACTGGCGCTCGCTTTGCTTCACCCTTCTCAGGGCTGGCAAGGAAGAAGACAATGCTATGTGCCACTATAAAAGACAGCAGGAAATACAGAAGTGGTAGTTTCGTATCTATAAACAGAGGCACTCACACCTTTCCTCGCTTGCTGTGCTGGTGGGGAGCCCGTGTGAGTACTCAGGAGAGCAAACAGTGGCTTTAGATAAATAACGAGTTAGCTCTGCCACGGTGAGCTGAATTGGCTTCAGCAAATGCCCAGGGGCTCCACGGCTCTGCCAAGCTTCTGACAGCCCTACAAAATAATCCCAGCTTGCACTGACTCATAAAGGAGAACGCCAGAGCTCACACCTGCCCAGCTGCTGCTCGGTCTGGAGAGCCACCACTGCGCCCTGGGAGTGGGTTCCCTGCTCTGCCGAACAGCAAAGTCCACCCTGCACCTTCCTGCCAGTGCCCTGCCCCATCCCTCAATATCCCAAGG
The DNA here is from genome assembly GCF_000695765.1 of Mesitornis unicolor. Taxonomy (NCBI): domain Eukaryota; kingdom Metazoa; phylum Chordata; class Aves; order Mesitornithiformes; family Mesitornithidae; genus Mesitornis; species Mesitornis unicolor. The sequence continues at coordinate 8,054 of NW_010199317.1, forward strand.
GTTTCTGAACACAGGAAAATGAATCACAGAATCACAGAATCATTCAGGCTGGAAGAGACCTCTAAGATCACCAAGTCCAACCATCAACCCAGCCCCACCATGGCCACTAAACCATGTCCTCAAGTGCCACATCCATGGCTCCTTGAACCCCTCCAGGGATGGGGACTCCATCACTGCCCTGGGCAGCCCCTTCCAGTGCTGGACCACTCTTTTCAGGGAAGAAAGTTTTCCCAATATCCAACCTAACCCTCCCCTGGCACAACTTGAGGCCGTTTCCTCTCATCCCATCGCTTGTTCCTGAGGATAAGAGACTGACTTCCCCTTCGCTACCCCCTCCTTTCAGGAGCTGCAGAGGGGATAAGGTCTCCCCTCACCTCCTCTTCTCCACTTGAACCCCCCAGCTCCCTCAGCCACTGCACATCATTTGAGTGCTCCAGACCCCTCCCGAGCTCCATTGCCCTTCTCTGGACACAAAGGTAAAATGAGGATGGTATCACCCTTGGAAGGGCGCACTCATCCTATAATGACTTCATGAAAGTCACTTTGCTCTTGCGTGCTGCATTCAACACAAAACCAGGATGGAGAGCACCCCTGTGCATGGCCATCCTGGAGATTTCAGTGGCCTTGCCCTACTGCCAGAGGAACCCCCAAGATGCAGCACACTCACCCGTGAGCCTTGTCCTTGCTCTTCTTATCACATGCACATTCTCCCTCCAAACCCTTGGGAGCTTTGCAGAATGCACCAAACCTGTTACCTGCTGAGCCGCAGTACCAACAGGTTTCTTCTGTGTCCTCTGGAGTAAACACAAAGGGAATTTGCTCCCCTTTTCTCCCCTTCCAGCAACTCACCTGTTTAGATGCAAACCTGCAGAATGAAAGTATGGAAACTACCCGAGACTTGTGCTTAAAGGATGTGGCAAGCTGGGTATCAACAGAGCTGGATTGAAGGGTTTCTCCTTACCCAAACATCATTCTTGATGGGTGACCCCTTTTCAAAGTTTTCAACCGTTACCTGTGCAACCCTCTGGGATGCAGCAGAGAGGAGTCACTGCATTCCTGAGGACCAGTTTGTTACTGGGGATATTTTGCTTAATTAATTAACATAATGACAATTCTGTAGAGCGTTGGAGACAGGAATGATGCTGAGCGTGCTCAGGGCTGGGATGAAGTGGAGAGCAGCGGGACTCAGGGTGAGCCAGAGGATACCAATTTCTCCATCACTTGGTGTTTGTAGGTTAGGAAATATGGATTTCTTTTTTCAGTGGCGCGGACTATTGCACCAGGCACAGGCTTTTCACATCTTGTGCCTTGAACCTCCATGGAAATAAGGAGGTGCCAGTGTTGGCTTTTCTCTCCCAGTCCAAGGGATCCTTGGGTCAGTTTGGAGGGAAGAGGCATCCAAAGCACTGCTGCCTCAAGTTAGGTGAGTCAAAAAGACCTTGGCTCAACAAGAGACCACAGATGAGCTTCCCCAAGATAGACCAAAGGAGGATGAGGCAGGCAGTTTTATTCTTCAGTCTTTTTCGTGCCTTTTTGCTGTATGTCTTGGAGATCTGCTTGAGTGGGATGCAGTGGAAAAAACATGATATAATGCGGCAAACAGCACTAAAGCAGCTTTATTTTTTTTTGCTTTCTGGAGTACACATCTTAGTGACTTGTCTGTCACATGGAGACAACCAAGTGCCAGCACCGATATCCAGAAGCTTTAATATTGCAAAAGAATATTGGATACAGTCCTGGTGTACTTGGGGCGAATCCGGAGGCCTTTTGGCAAAGTGGTGAAGGCGTTTTGAAGTGACAGCAGCTCAGCTAAAGCCATTGTTTCGTTTGACTAATTGCACTTGGGTTTTTTACTGTCTTTTCTTCTTTTCTGTTTTCCTGGCTTAGTCATCTCAGTTCTTATAGCAAATCCCCCATTGTACTCACAGCATCCCATTATATGACCTGATTCTACACACCTTGTAACTCGTAAGCAGGTATTCATTGCCTCCACTTGTTTTTTGGCACAATTAGATTCAAGAATCCCTTCTTACTGATTTTTCACTCCCTTTACTCCCTTCCTAGGGAGCTTAGTGTAAGGAAATTAAAAATAAAAACAGGCAGTGCTGGAAGATCAGAATGGGTTATCATCTTCTGTGATGGCAAGAAATGTGGTGTGACCTTTCACAGGGTGTAAGCACTTCATCTCCTGTATGTACAGGTTGGGTTAGACCCCATGTGTTGGAAATAGAGCGTTTACTCGAACGGCAGAGTCATTTTTAAGCTTTCAGTTCTGCTGTCAAGATTCTGGATGTCATGTCCTGATCACTAAGCGTTCCCAGATACCAAGGGAGGGTTTGGCACCTTTGTGAGGGCTGCAGCTGGGGTAATCTCCCGTAAATTTTGGTGTTTGTCCTGTGCTTGGACACACATCTGCTGGTCCACCAGGACACTGAGGGATGCAGGATGCAATTCAGCAGCTTATGGGATTGATGCCTAAAATTTGTCAGCTCAAGAGCCATGTGGGCATGGTTGGGGTCTAACGTTTCTGTGCAAGGAGCCTGGCTCTGCTTTTCCTTCCAGGCTCCTGCCAGGAGATTGGGCTACAGAAATACCTAAAAGGGTAATAATAATAATAATAATGATGATGATGATGATGATGATGATGATGATGATGATGATGATGATGATGATGATGGCATGACACCCATGGAGGAGTGGACTTGGCAATGTCGATGTCCAGCTCAACCGTTCCCTAATTTTTTGGTCTCCTGTTTTCTCACTGACCAGCTGTACAACGGGACGCTGAAGCGGGACGTGGAGAACCGGCGCTACAGCTCGTACAGCCAGATGGAGGGCTGGGGTGGCAAGCACTACAGCAAGGCTGTCTGCAGCCCTGCCAGGGCCGGCAGCGACTACTGCTTTGTGCAGAACATCAAGAGCAGCCGGAGCGAGCCCGACCTCTACTGCGAACCACCTCGGGGCACACTGAGGAAGAGCCAGGTGGGGGGCCGGGCAGAGCACAAGACAACCCTGAACCGCCAGAGCATCTACAGCAGCTGTAGCACCCAGCAAGGAACTTCCAGGACAAGTAAAAAAATGCCAGCACGGGCCCTCTCCTGCCCCTCCAGCAACAAGGCCGACGTGGTCTACGCCCAGCCCATGATGAGCTGCAAGCAGGACATGGTTTATGGACAGACTCAGTCTGGCTCCAAGTAAGTCTGCCACGATGGGCTGAATCTGAGTAAATGTAGATGTCTGCTGTGGAGGTTTGTCCACCTGAGCTGCTTTGGTAGCCACTGGAGATCTGCTCACCAGTGCACACCGTGCTTAATTGCATCCTGCAGCAGAGTGTAAAGTGGGTCAGATGAGTCACGCTCTTAAAGGGCTCATTTCTTTCCCTGGACTGTAGAGGGAAACCAATAGGACTGGCTCAGTGTAAATGTCTCTGCTGTAGCTGTGTGATGTTGGGCAAGGTGATCCCCCAGTCTCTGTGGTGGTATTGGCTCGTCTGCAGATGAGGGTGGGGAGGTGAAGAATGGAAAGGCCGATGTGCAGTTTGGGTGCCTCTCCTGACTGTCACGCTGCTTTGATTTGGCAGAAAACAAACCTAAAAACCAAATAAGTCTGAAGGAGTTGGTTCCTGAGAGTCTGACTCAGAGCAGAGCAGAGAACCTACTGAACAGTCATAGTTACCCCTCTGTCTTTCCACTCAACCCTTCCTTCATTCCCCAAAAACGTCTGATTTGGGTTCCAGAAAAAAATGAGTCAGAAACTTAAATAAATAGCCCAATTGGAATAATTTTCCTAGCCAGAAAAGTGGAGGGAATGGAAGCTGTCCAATTCCTTCCTGTCCAGAGCATCCAGTCCTATCAAGGTTAGGAATTATGCAAAGGTGGAGGATGGTCCTTCATGTCTCAGTTAGCATCAGGTCCCTTCTTGTCGGTGTTGCCCACAACAACAGGGCATGTCAAGCACACCAGTCAGCTCAGACACTCCCAAGATGAAATATCTGTGCAATGCAGCAGAGCTCTCACAAAAAAGACCTGGCAGGGTTTTGATGGCATTACAACAATGTCGATTCAAAGCTGCCCTGATGCTGAGGGCTACGCTGCCTCCAGTTCTGCAGCACCAACCATGTTCTGCCATAGTCTTGGAAGAGATTTGGTCTGCAGAAACCACAGTATTGGAAGACACTGGTTTGCATGTTTTGAATGGTGAAAGATTGCAGTTCAAGGCTGTGATGTTTTATTAGGCTGGAGAAAGAGGATCTGCCTCTAACACAAGTGTTCCCAGGGGCTACTGCACTACCACTGCTACATCACTGCCACATATCTCTGCACCACGCAGAAGGTATCACAACTCCCAGACAGCTTTTCACACAAGCTCTAGGAGCCCCTGAGCTCATTCCTGGTGGTCCCTAGCCCAGAAGAGAATTAACACACTGCAGAGTAAATGTGAGACTAATTCACAGGGCTCATAGCCTTTGGCCTGAGATAGTTGAGCTGTTGACCCAAGGTTGATGTAGGCATTGAGAAAATCCCCCCTCACAGTCAGCACTGTGAACCAAAGCGTACCCTTTTTCACATCTGAATGCTGATTTCCAGATTTCTATGGCTTATTCTTTGCCGAATCTCCCTCATTTTGTATGAGTATGTCCAAGAGCGTGTATGCCAAGAAAAGTCACTTGTCCATTAGCATGTTGCAGGAAATATTTCTTCCCATGTGCCCAGTTATTTCATGCTCAACACATACAAACTCAGCCCTGGCCAACCTGGAGCACTGGTGGCATTGGCTTGTTGCTTTCAGAAGCTTTGTAATTCCTCTGGAATGGGAAACAGAGACGTAACATAAACTGGAAGTAACTGGTTCCAAGGAACTTCTGACTAAAGAGCATAAAAGCATAGTGGGAGGGATGGAAGAATGACTAAACATGGGACTGCAGCTGGTTTCCACCTAGGGAAAATGTTGTTTTTGAGAAGTTCATCCCAGGTGGGCAGGCTCTCTCCAAAGCAAGCCCTGCTCTGCCCCGTGCAGCGTTCACGGCTGTAGACTGGGCCATTGCTTTGGAAAGGTCACTTGAATACTGGCATTTTCTGAAGAGAGCTGCTGCTGTGAGGGGAGTGCTCTCCAGCGCTGGATGCCCCTTGGTTAGGGAGTGGCTCCATTTATACACTTCTCCTGGCTTGGGGCACGGCTCATCTGGCAGAACTGGTTCTGGTGTGGAAACGTCGGGCTTCAAGTCATAGGCTCAGCTGGGGCTGTGTCCCCCGAGTAAATCTGATTTGGCTGGGGCACACCCCCCTGCTTCGCGTGAAGCTCACGGCGGAGCTGTGTTGGTTTGGAGGGCAGTTTGTGCCAGCGCTTCTGCTCTTGGCTCAGAGGAGACAAGGTTGGCAACAGTTGTCCTAGTTTTGGAAACATACTAAGGAGTTGTCCTCTGAAAAAATACTCATCTGGAAGGCCATTAGCCCATTTAAAGTATCTGGCAGGTTGCTGTTAGTCTTGGTCTGGAATGTGCTTTTGTTGGGAAGGAGCCTTCAGAGACGGGTTAGGGCCATTTCTGGGCTCGCTTTGCTGTCTAGGACTGTTTCTGTTGGAGGATCCTGCAGATCTCGATCTTCACTTGGGTAGCCTGATCTTTACGTAGGAAAATATTGGCTTGTAGGCATCCCATTATCAACCTCTGTGTGCAGGCAGAGGACTTAGCTGGGTAACAGCTCCTGTAGTTCCCTGTTTGGGGCTCTGTTCTCCCTATTCCAGTAGTTCTTCAGGTAGAGTTTTTGCTTTGCAACAAGGATAATTTCCTGTTCCATTTTCATGCTGCAGATCTCCTGTGTAGGTGGATAACTCACCCTCAGGTTAGCAAATTGTGTCTATGAGCAAGGGAAGGGATGGAGAGTTTCCGCGCTTTCAGCGGTGATCCAGTGGAGTGATTTCCATGGCAGTGAGAGTGATTCCAGTGGGACCTGTGATCCATTGGGTCCATCTGTGTTACCAAACCACTCTGCATGCAGTGACTGTGGACAGTGTCAGGGTAGGTTCAGGTGCTCCTCAGGTGTGTTGTGCTATGGCTCTGATCTCCTCGGATGGTGTGAGATGATGAAGGGGGTCATTAGACATTCTCAGGTGGTGAGAGTGGCACATGGAAATCAAAATACTGAGTGTGCAAGAGCTGTCAAATTATCTGTACTGAACAGTCCCTCTGCATTTGGTCACAAAGTTATTTAACTTCTGGGACTATTCTTGATTGTGTCGTTGTTTTCATTTATTGAACTGACTTTGGCGGTGTAAGAGGAGGAAGAGCCGTCTTCTTGATAACTATCTCTCAGAAGAGTTGTTCCTCTTACAGAAGCAACTCTCATTGATGAAACTACCTTTCCTCCAGATAGCTGATGAGGTTTTTTTGGGAAAAGCTTGTGCTGTAAACTAAAACATGTAGTGTTTTACCCACCCCATAGTATTGGTTCTGGTGAGGAAATCTGAGTTTTGTACTGTTCATTCAGGTCAGGAGGTTAAACAGTACTGACTCGCTTTGAGAAAACTTCTCCTGAAGTACCCTCTCTTCCACCATCCTGTTATGATCCTGCCTTGGTGACACAAAAAGGACCTTCTGATGTCCCTTCCAGGCATAATTCTGTATAACCACTCAGGGACTTAAGCCTTTGTAAGTGTTATGTCATATCTGGAACAACATTCCCAAACTCTGTATGTAGGTCTTGGGCTCAGAAGCTCATGGGTTGTTCTGGTGGCTCCTACCTAAAGGCAATCGTCAAGGAGCAGCGCTCACATTTTGACACATTACAGCTCTTTGGAGTGAGTCCTTCTCCCTGTTACAGCTGGACGGAGTCTTCTTGGTGTCCAGGGCTCCTTCTCCACAGAACCCTTCTCCTTTTTGGGCTCTCATGACACCCTGCAGATCTGCAGCCTTTCAACCTGGAAAGTGGCATCATCAGTGGTTTCAACATCTGGTGCAGACTATGCATATTTGCCTGCTTTTAACCATTCCGTCTGATGGGTGGCACTAGCAACACGCTCCAAGTGACAGTGCGTCATCTTGATCTAGCCAGCTTTCAGCTAAATAACGTGTTGCAATTCAGCCCAGTCAGGAAAAATGTTTCTACACCCTTCTTGGTCATCAGGTAGCGATAATCAGAAGCAGTAATAAAGGTGGTGATGTTTCATGCATCCTAGAAAACTTTGAGTCTTGTCCTCCTGCAACTGGAACTTGAAGTACAGGAAAACTGTTGCTACCACCAGCTGACACTGTATTAGCTCTGCTTGGATGTGGTGCTTCAGATGCCACATGCACACAGGAGTGACAGCCCAGGCTAGGTTGTGATACGTGGTGGCTGTGGCTCTGCAATGGTCTGTGCAGTAGTTGGCGGGTTACGTGCACATCGCTTCTTCAGGAGGTGCCTGCACGGAGCCGGGTGCCCCTGCAGAGGTGCAGCCAGCGGAGCCGAAATCACAGAATCACAGAATCCCAGAACATTAGGGATTGGAAGGGACCTCAAAAGCTCATCCAGTCCAATCTCCCTGCCGGAGCAGGAACACCCAGATGAGGTTACACAGGAAGGCGTCCAGGCGGGTTTTGAATGTCTGCAGAGAAGGAGACTCCACAACCTCTCTGGGCAGCCTGGGCCAGGGCTCTGTCACCCTCACTGAGAAGAAGTTTCTTCTCCAGTTGAAGTGGAACCTCCTGTGTTCCAGTTTGTGTCCGTTACCCCTTGTCCTATCATTGTTTGTCACCGAGAAGAGCCTTTGTAGCCCTACGCTGGGCTCTCTCCAGCAGTTCCTGTCCTTCTTGAACTGAGGGCCCAGAATTGGACGCAATATTCCAGATGCGGTCTCACCAGGGCAGAGTAGAGGGGGAGGAGAACCTCTCTGCCCTACAACCACCCCCCTCCTGATACACCCCAGGATGGCATTGGCCTTCTTGGCCACAAGGGCACAGTGCTGGCTCATGGTCATCCTGCTGGCCACCAGGACCCCCAGGTCCCTTTCCCCTACACTGCTTTCCAACAGGTCATTCTCCAATGAAATCTGAGGGAGGTCAGAGAGTTACCCCCTGACAAAGTCAATGCCTCTTGGTTGACTTCAGAGAAACCTGGGTGTCTGAGCTGGAGACAGCACTGAGGGGCCAGACTGACCTCATCCCCCACGAGGGATTCAGGGAGTTCTCATTTGTGAAGATGAAGAGGTGAGCTGTGGTGCCTGCAGACATTCCCCAGCTTCAGGGTTGCTGATATAGATCAGGAGCCACTAATGGACACCTACAGCATGCGCTGTCTTCCATAATACCACATGCACCTTTGGCCTCATTTTAAGACGTGGGTGCATTTCCCTGTGGTGTTCTCTGTGTATGGGAGAAAGAGCCTAAATCACCTCATTAGAGATCATGTGAAAGCAAGAGTCTCTCAAGGCACCTGGAAATATGCAATATTTTGGTGCTGCTCTCTTAAGGGCCTTGAATACCCAGGCTGGCAGCCATGGAGGAGACAGCAAAGGCTGGGGCAAGCCTTTGGGTTTTCTATGTGGTCGTACTTGTCTATGGCGATGCTGTAGCAGCCTCTGCGAGCTGTGGTTAAACTCCAGGGACAGTAAGTGTGTGTCCTGTAATCCTCCATTTCTAGGCATAAGCTCAGTGTCTCTGGAAGTACCATAAACATCGAAAACATAGCAAAGTTATTGAAAGAGTCAGAAAAAGTACTAAGGGTGTTTTCTGATAGATCCCTCTTTAGGGATTAACCAAAGGAGATCAGCATGAAAACATACATTCTCCAGGGCTATACCACACAGTGAAAGCAGAACCAAGTACGATGATAGGCAGTTTCACTTTGTTTTGTTCTTATTTAGGATAAACTGCCTTTAAAAATGACCCCTACCCAGTGCTGGCTCCTTGTGATGTGAACTTGTCTGCATTGTGCATTTGCATCCCAAGCAATGCAGCAGTACGTGATGCTGTCCTGGCAGGGACCGTACCACACATTGCTCATGGTGAGGATCCCTTCCTCCAGTGTCAAGCTGTGCTCTTCTTCCCTGGTGTCTCCACACCAAGAGGAAGCTCCAGTTCAGCTTTTGTCAGCACCAAAACCTTGGTACCACGTCCCAAGGGTGGATGTGGCTGCTTGGAGCATGGCTGTCGGGTTTGCTTCAGTATGCCCTGACTCTGGAGGCTTGGATGTCTCTGGACACTCCAGTTTTAGTGTCTTCACTCTCACTTTCTTCATGAAAAATGGGACTTGTTAGAGTTTTCTGGTTTTCTCCTTCCCTGGTACTTGTAGCCCTATCAACCAGGATGGAGTCTTAGATCTGATTAATACCAACCAATCTGCTGATACAAAGTGAACCAGAAGTGTTAGTATCAAAAAAGGGAATTTGCCTTTTTGTGATACTGATCCTCTTAAGTATTTGTTTCCCTTCCACACCTGAATCTGATCATCTAATTTGTCTCCTGTTGAATCATTTCTAATTGAGGTCTCTCGCTGTTCTGATTGCTGCTTTCTTGTGGAATAAGAGCAAGCTTTGGAGCAGTTCCTACCAGGCACATTGGCCCAGGTTGGAGATGGCCACAGTCCAGGAGTTTGTCTTGGAGCAGGCTGCTGTAGTGTAAATCTGGTTAGGAATATCCCCGACTGGCTGATGAACAATCTCCCATTAGCACAGGCTTTGCCAGGGTGATTATATTCTCATCTAGGAGAAATCACTGCTGCTTCTTGGGCGGCTGCTCACCCTCTGTGAACTTCTCCTGTTGCTGAGCCAGCAGGGGAAACAAAGCCTTCCCCACCTTTTCCCATACGGAACTGGACCTGGATGCATGGCTTTTTCTTGCTGAAGGAGGGTTTGGCTCTCTTGTGGTGTGGATGTGTAAAAAACTGCCTTCCTTGAGCAGCTGGACCAAATGGATGTACTTTTTCCTCATAAAAAGTGCGCCTGATTTAGAGGTTTTTCTCAATTTGATAAATTAAAAATAATTTTAAAAATTATTACATATCCTGTATGGCCACAGATCTGAGATTTTTGTTTATTATGCCTCCTTCCCTGCCCCGCCAGTCCAAGTCTGAATTCTCAAAGTCCCTCTGGTGTTACTTATGCTGGTCACATCAGCATCTCAGCTCTATTGTGCATCTCAGGAGCATGAAAATCACTAATAGAAAATCACAGCATCCTGAATCCAAGCAAAAGATGTCCAAGGTTCCAAAATTTCTAGTTTAAACCTTGTCTTTCCAGTTTTCTGCTTCCTTGCTGCAAAGTGTAATGGAAGTTTCTTGGAGCCAAGTTTTGATAGAGGTTCAAATTGATGAAAAATCGTACAATGAAGTGATGTTTTATTGCTGGTGTAGAAATAGAAGTGGAATGGGTTTCATCTAACCTTACACGTTGAAGTCTTAAGGTCCCGTCCAAGATCATTGTCCATCATTCCTGTACATCAACAGAGGCAGGGGTATCTCCAGGGGCAAGTCTTCCTGTCATGGGATAAATGTCTAAGACACAAAAGGGCAAGTTGTTCTTCGGGAGCACCTATTTGTCTCCATTGACTCTACAGGCACTTAAATGACTGATTTAAACTGGGACCAACTATATATCAGAAAGGGGAGATGAGATGTGTGTGGATGTGGCACTTCAGGACATGGTTTAGTGGCCATGGTGGGGCTGGGTTGACAGATGGACTTGATGATCTTACAGGGCTTTTCCAACCTTCATGATTCTGTGATTCTGTGATATGAAAGTCTTCCATGCTGTCTTCCAGTGTCACAGCACAGTTATTGGCTTTTGATGTTTTGTATTACAGTTGCTATAGAATTGCAGATATTCACTGGACGGTGCTGTGTCGAGGTGCTTTAAAATGTTTTATCTTAGTGTAAGCTGCTGGGGGTGGTGACCACGGTTGGGCGCCCTTTCTAGACCTTTACATTTCTTTGGCACAATGAAAATAAGTCTGCATGTCCCATGCCTAAAGAAGTTACTCCTGCATACTAATGTTTAATATTTCAGTTGTAACAGGTTCATTTAAACGACTTATTAAAAACCACTCCACTTTGTTAGTCAATTGGATTGTCAGAAGATGATCAGCCCCTCTGCATAGTTACTAACCAGTATGGCATGGAACAAAAGCTTATGTATGAAATAATGTGGTTCTCCAAGTGTAACTCCCCATCAGTCACAGGGAATAGCGTTAGGCACAATGGTGACAGAGTTGTCCTAGCAAAGCCCCCGCACTTTCAGATTTCATCCAGACAAAGTGTTTTCCATTTGTATCCCGTCACTGCTGAAATAGTGATAACCAAACTGGAGTTTGGATTTTGGCTCTTCCCAGTCCTGAACTTTGTGTGGTTGTCTACTCTGATGCAAATTAACACAGACACTGCTGCTGGGAGATGGGATCCTGCTGCAGCCAGTGGCAGGCCTAGGGTGCGAGAATGCTAAGAAGAGATTATGATTTTTACCAGACTAACTGATATAATTGGAAACACAGACAAGATTTGCAGTTCAGGGCCCCTTCATCAAACCTTTAATTTTTGTGGTTAAAACACCACAGGTGATGCTAAATAAGCACAAGCCAAAGAGAGCAGGACTTTCATATTTCTAAACAAGGGGACAAATCTTCAGGTGTTCGTATTTTTCCTAAGGTTTCAAGGTATTCATACACTTCCTCTGCAGTCTGTAGGCACATTCTTTACTTAGGGGATGATGACAGTGGCCAGCTTTTAGGAAGAGCTCAGAGACTACCAATGTAAACATACCTAGCAGCAGGATGTCTCAGTGTTATTATTAGCATTTCATAATTATATTATATATATTATTAGTGTTTCATAAACTCAGTATTTGTCTATCCCATCACTCCAGGCATGCCTGGTGCCTTTTCCTAAGGGATCCGCTCTGGCCTCCCAAGACCATCGTCTGCTCTCACGTTTTAGCCTATACCATATCTCACATCAAAGGATGCATGCTGCAGGAAAAACGTCTGTGTACTTTATATTGTCCTAATAACCTGACAGATGGTTCACTCTTGTCCACTAATTCTTTTATTTGAGAAACAGTGAATGCTGGCTCTCTGTTCCTTGATCCTACAACTTGATTAGACATCTAGCATCTTGACTGGGCTTTTCTTTTCTGTATTCTCTGTTTCTGGATAGACTTGATCTGTAATTTATTAGCCTTAGTGTCTTTCACTGTAAATATCATCTTTTTTTGGACACTAGGGATGCAGCATGTGGTTTATGTGATGTGATAGTAGTGGTTTAGTGGCCAAGGTGGGGTTGGGTTGATGGTTGGACTCGATGATCTTAGAGGTCTCTTCCAACCTTAATGATTCTGCAATTCTGTGATTTTACATTTTGCCATTTATTCCTTCCTAATAATTCCCAGTATTGACACAGCCCTTTTGGCTGAGCACTCAACCCATGCTGTGTTTCTCTTTAACACAGAATATGTGGTGATGAGATCGACAGCGGCACAATGACCATTCAGAAAGCCATACAGCTTCTGTGTTCCTCCGATGACAAATACCAGGCTATGGGTGCCTACTACCTCCAGCACACCTGCTTCCAGGACGAGTCTGCCAAGCAAGAGGTGAGCAAAGTCCTCCAGAGCGCTGCTGTTGCACTGGATGTGCTGGCACACGAGACGGATGAAACTTGTCCACAGGTCCCCTTGGTTTTCACGATGCAGTCTCATACCTCATTAATTAAGTAGGTTTTACAACTGTTAGTGACCACTTCCTCTCAAAAGCTGTCAGGTCAGGATTTTAGCACAGGAGAATAGTTAGCAGACAGCAGAGGAGACTGTGGCCACATTGTCACCATGAGCTGCTGTGACATGGATTGAAGGGTTTTGGTGATAACTGTCCTCTTCTGGACGCAATTGCTCCTGGTTCCACATGAATCTTCTGCTATCTCAGAGCTGCAGCATCAGAGCCACATGAAATTGCTCTAAATCCCACTGTGAAGTTCATTGTGCTGTGCTCAGTGATGTTTCAGCCATTTCAGCCATTTTTCAGCCATCTAAGCCAATGAGTTAATTAATGATCATGCACAGAGCTATTTGATCAAACAGAAGACCTTCTTACAGCGCACCTTATTTTTCTATGCTCTTACCCTCCGATTACTAAATTTATGCCAACATGCAGCAAAGGAGGCAGTCTCAAGGATGGATCTGCTGCAGCAAGACTGTCACAAAAGTTTATCCCCCACTCTGGCGTGTTTGCAGGACTGCAAACATGGGTTTATCAAGATGCCACCCCTACAGAGGTGGCTTTCCATTCCTTGTAACAGCATGGGGATGCACCTCTGTCCCCTTGCTGTGGCTGAACCGAGCGCAGGTACCCCAGCCCACACTGCAGTCGCTAATTTCGGGGTGGCCACACCCTTGGTTACCGTTGAAAACACTCTCCGAGCCCGGCCTGTCCCATCACTTCCCAGAAAGATGTGTCAGAGCAGGTACGTGAGTCATCCCAGCACACGCTTGTTTTCTTTCCTTCCCAAAAGCTGCTCATTCATTTCCTATCGTCAGCAAATCTCCAGCGATGGGTTGGTTTGAGCCAGGAGGCTCCGTGAAGGCTCCCCAGGAGACCTGGCACAGGGGGCATCCTACAGAGGGAACCCTCATCATTTTGGAAAGCTCGGATAGAGGAATTTGCCTTCAACTCCCCTCCTCCACATGTGTGTGGTATCCTGCAGGTTGGGGTTCACCCCCTTTTCCAATGCTACCCCTGTTGAGTATGGCCCAGTACTGCTGCTGGCTGACCCTGTTTATGCTGTACCATGACCATCCTTCTAAGCTCAGTCTGTGATTTTTGGGATACAGATAAATTACCACATCATGTCATTACATTGCTATAAATGGCCTCTGCATATAGGCAGAGCAATATTTTCACCTGACATAAACTGGTGGAGGCAGGTGAAAGCTTGCAGGAGCAAGCATATTTACATCAGCAAAGGATTCGGTCCTTGGCCATTGCTCATAGACATCCACTTCTAGAGTTTAAGCAACCTCAAGGCTTTTGTGCTCATGAGCTTTGGCCTGAACTAGTCCTGCCATCTGCAAGCTATAGCCATCCTTTACTGCCAGGACTGCTTTTCCAGCTCCCATGAGTATGTGCCATGGTAACACCTTGCACTGCCACAACAGTTCTCATTGTCCCTGTCCCAGCGATGCTCTGCACACCGTGCTAATGGGACCATGTCTTTCCTGGTGCAGGTCTATCGGCTGGGAGGAATTGCCAAGCTTGTGGAGCTGCTCCGCAGCACAAACCAGAACGTACAGCGGGCGGCAGCTGGAGCCCTCCGAAATCTGGTCTTCAAGAATCCAACCAACAAGATAGAAACCCGGCGGCAGAACGGGATAAGGGAGTGCGTGAGCCTCCTGCGGAGGACAGGGAACACCGAAATTCAGAAACAACTGACAGGTACACAGTGGGCTGCTCAGCCCTCAACAAGGACCTTGCTCTTCCCTGCCTGTGGTTCGTGCTGCTCCAGCACCCAAAGGTCCAATAGCCATGGTGCTGCTATACGACAAAGAGGATATTTTATGCTCCTGTCACATCAAATGACAACATAAAACAGAAGACAGAGGAGATCCTGGCCTTTCAGTATCCCACAACGGTTCCTCACCTCTTCCCTTCAGCCCTCCCTTTAATCCCTTCCTTCTTCTCCCCTTTGATCCCTTCCCTTCTCCTTCGTGGTGGTGCCAATCTCAGTTCCTGAGACTCACACCTCCCTTGTTGCGTTTTCATTGGCATAAGATGGCCAGTGGCTGCTGTTTGTGAGCTGAGGATAACTTTGAGTGCTTTATTACCATTGTTCCTATTCTTGTTACAATTAATTGGCATTATTATTATTATTTAAGTCTGGGTTGGTTTAGTTATTAAATAGTCTTTATCTCAATTTATGAGGTCTTTACTTTTAATCTCCTGATTCTCTCCCCCATCTCATTGGAAAGGGAGCAGAGCGAGTGAAAGCACTGTGTGGTGTTTTAGCTGCTTGGCAGGTTAAACCATGACACGTGCAAGCCTTAATGAGATCCCTGGAGAGGTGCTTTCACCCTCCAACCAACACCAGTCTGGGGATGATGGAGGATGCTTAGACACCACTTCCATGTGATACCACACTCCTGTTGCCCACCTTGCCCATCTCCCATAGCGATGGACAGAGACTGGCATTTAGGGCAGCATCTGTACCCTTAGCTCAAAGCAGGCTGGAATGAAGAAGGGCTTTGTTGCTGTATTTAACTCTGAGCTAATGATAGTTTCTCATGCACTTGTCCCCCACCTCTATCCTAGGGCTGCTCTGGAACCTCTCCTCCACCGATGAACTGAAAGAAGAGTTGATACAGGAGGCCCTCCCCGTGCTGACAGACTGCGTTATCATCCCTTTCTCTGGCTGGTCTGATGGCAGCTGCAACAGGACAAGAGAAATTATTGACCCAGAAGTATTCTTCAACGCTACAGGGTGTTTGAGGTGAGTCATCCAGCAGGGACTTACTGTAGCTTGCAGTCTGTTGACAAAAGCTGAAGCTGTCTAAACTCTCTTACAGTAAGCTCGCTGCATTTGCATTAATAAAAATAACTCTCCCTGAGAAAGTCTTCCTAAGAGAAGGTGCAGAAAAAATTACACATAAAACATTTTTCCTAGTAGATTTTTTTTTAATAAGTTTGTTCTTGCTACATCTCTGTTCGAAAAACGTAAGTTGCTTTGTCACTGGAGAGCTGCAATACAGAAACCTGACAGTGTTGAGCCTTGGCTCTTTCTGCCCTTAGATTTTTGAAGCTTCCAGGGAAAATTTTGATCGCTAGAAAACAAACTGGTTTGGGCTTTAGTTGGCAAAAAGGCAGAATTCTCTATGTGGGGAAAACAAGCATTTCCCCACTGAATTTAATGACTGTTTAAGTACAGAGCAGTCCCCTTGCCCTGGATGGTTTCATCAGGCAGGTCAGCTGCAAAACAGGAGGTGCACATCGAGCCCACGGGAGTTTATTTTTTTCACGGGAAAACCAGAGCCCTTTTGTGGAGAATCTTCGCCCTGACTTGCTGCTTCTCCTACCACCCTCCTCCACTTGGATTTGAGCTCCTTGTCTCACTCAGAACTAGTAGGGGGGGGGAAAGAAACCCTGTATAATTAGGTACTTTCATCAACTGCAGCTCTCCCTGAGGGAGCGCAGCGCCGACCGCACCCTTACCAGACATGCAGCCAACAGGAGCTGTATCTGCTTATGAAACAGAATGGGTGAACATGGCAGGGGCCTTTTGAGACTTGATACTATCATCTTCTGTGGCTGGGAACTACGTCTGAAAGATAGCGAGTGCTGCTCCCATCCTGGTCTTGGAGGGCGCCTTCACCGTGCAGTTGTGTGTTGGGATGTGCGGTGTAAGTTGCTTATAAAATGCTCCACTTTTAAGATCATCTCAATCCACTGATGCCACAAAATATCCCATTAAAATGAGGTATGATAGCTTGTAAAAGGAGCTCTCCGTGGAGTTTAACTCAAGGCAGTCTCTGTCTCCTGAGACTTGGAATCACTAAGGTTGGAAGAGACCTCTAAGATCATCAAGTCCAACCATCAACCTAACCCCACCATGGCCACTAAACCATGTCCCCAAGTGCCACATCCACAGCTTCTTGAACCCCTCCAGGGATGGGGACTCCACCACTACCCTGGGCAGCCCCTTCCAGTGCTTGACCACTCTTTCAGGGAAGAAATTTTTCCCAAATGTCCTTATTGGGAAGTAAGGGAAGCAGGGCGGTTGGGTCTGGAGCTGAGGTTGCTGTGACTCACTGCCCTGCCACATCGTAACGCAGACATGAGAACAGCCTTGGGTTCGCCCTGGGCTCGAGCCATTGCTGCTCAAGCATTTCTGGATTGCAGATGAATTCATGTTAATGAGGAGGCTGCAAATCACAGTGAACATCAAATCCAGTTCTGGAGCGCCTGGAGTCAATATCTCACAACGACTGCCAACCTCTCTTTGTTTTTCATTTGCAAGCTACAAGGCAATAAAACAGGGGGGAAAAAACCCCAACAAAACAACAAAAAACCCCATTTCCTGCTACTGGAAAAACTCCCCTGTCCTGGCAGCAGCCGGTGCTCGGGAATACTTTACAACATCCCAAACCGGTCAGTCCCTCTGGTCAGAGCGATTGCTGCTCTGCAGCCTCTCTGCCTCCATTTCCCACACAAAAATTGCTGTTGACCCTGTGCAGCTCCGTGCTTGCAACCGTTTGCACGTTCCTGGTTTTCACAATGATCCCAGATGATCTTTATTCAATCTTCTCTTTGGAAACACCTCCGAGGTGGAGATGAGTGAGTAACATCACATGTATCCCCTCTAAGGCAAAATATTGGCGGTAGTTACTCTCCCTAGAAGGATGTCTTCTATGCAGAGGTCCTTAAGAGGACATTTTCCTAGGTGAAATCAATCCAAAAGAGCAACAAGAAGCATACACATCTGTACAGTCCTACAGAAAATGTCCAGAATGAGAGTAGTACACCAACTTTGCTGAATCTGAAAAAAAATCCTTAAATTCAATTAGAGCCCTAGCCAGGACAGAGCTGATTGAGACTAGGCAGTGAGGCCAACTAATCCTCTCTCATCCTTCTCTCCTGACATGCTCTGTGGTGGTTTTCTTCAGAAACTTGAGTTCTGCAGACATGGGGCGCCAGACCATGAGGAATTACCCCGGCTTGATCGATTCAGTCATGACTTATGCTCAGAACTGCGTGGCTTCTAACCGACCCGATGATAAGGTACCAGCTGCTCACCCTGAGCTGTTTGCCCCATAATTAATAATTGCACCTTTGGAAATATCTCAAAATCCCTTCTGAACAAACACAAGAGGGGACTCTGTGGCTGGTCTTGTCCTTTCAAATCCCAGTGCCATCTGTTGTAGGATTGCAAAGCCTCTGTGCTCTGGGCCTGAAGTAGAGGTGTGTTTACAATGTTCCTTTACCAAACACAGAGATGCAGCAAAATATTTTTGCTCCTGAGCCCCCAATTTGTTCCTCTCCCTTCCCCTCCCACTTTGGGATCCTTTCAACATCTCAACCTCCTTCTCTTACTCTTCCCACCACCACATCTCTTCAAGGACTCAAATACATCAGCCCCAGCCTGGCATCACATTTAGCAAGAGCCAGGAGCTGGCATCTTTCTGCCAGTCCTCTAACTGTGACTCTGATCACTGTGTAAATGACACTTACCTCAGAGAATGTAGTGTTTGTAGCCACATTTTCAGGAGTTCAACACCTGTGACACTAGCCAGACACCCTAGAGTCCTCAGTGCCCAGCAAGGTACTAAAATTATTTCGGATGAGCCCAGGATTCAGCAAATCTTCTTTTAAATTCTGCAAAAAGACCAGTTTCAGCAGCACATACTGAACACAGCTTTTTGGAAATGCAACCACCTATTTAGGTGTTGGTTACAGATATCTAGTGAAAATTCTCCCTTAGTCTTTACATTGGGCACTTTCTGACATCCAGGTAAAGCAGACCTAAAAGGCTGTTCTTGTTAAGAAGTGTCCCCTAATCTGTAGCTGCGATGTGGATAAATTCATTGAAAGTTGACTATGGCAAGAGGAAGACTTTCAAAATTTGGCATTTCATGGTGGGCAATTTGATACAACCAACCTCATGCTCTCTTTTCCTGTTTGTCAACTTGATCGTGGCACTGAGATCCACATTATAGCATCAGGGCTATGGGGCCTTCATTCATGTCTACCCTACCTCCTCCTTCCTTCCCATCCATTGCTACCTGAAGCAGGGTCAGGAAGTTATATCTTATAACTGCTAAAAAAGCTAATTATGCCATCATTTATGTCCTCTCTGTGCTGCTTCATACTTTTCTGCCTAATGTAATGCTTGCATTTTTATTCTGGGGATGATCTCAGTCTGTGGAGAATTGTATCTGCATCCTGCACAACCTCTCCTACCGCCTGGATGCTGAAGTTCCCAACAAATACACCCAGCTCAACCACATGGCCCGGAGCGTTTACATGGACAAAACCCTCACAGGCTGCTTCAACAGCAGGAGTGGTAAAATGGAGGTAAGATGTGTAGCAGAGGGCTTGGGAATGGGATATTCAATTCCAGGCAAGGGCCGCAAGCAAGGAGCAGGAGCTGAGCTTCTCGTTTCTCTCCTCTTTGTAGAATGACGAGTACGGTGTCCCCCTTCCCGAGGAGGATTTTAAACCCAAAGGACCCAGCTGGCTCTACCACTCTGATGCCATCCGCACCTACCTGTCCTTGATGGATCAGAGCAAGAAGGATGCCACCTTGGAAGCTTGTGCTGGAGCTCTGCAGAACCTCACTGCGAGCAGAGGACTGGTAAGTGCTCCTCTCTTCTTTGCACTTGCATGGTCAAATGCCTAAAAAACTGGTCTCATGGTGGGCTATAATCAGCATCCCAAGGGTCTATCCCAGATCCATACACTTTCCAGGGCCTCCTCTAGGTTGGTCATCTCACCAATGTCTACTGGTATTGGCATCCTCCCACCAATGTCTACTGGTATTGGCATCCTCCCCCCAGGACACCAGTGAGGATGTGCCCAGATGTGCACACGTGGACAGATGTCACTAAAAGAGAGAGGAGAGATATGCGTGCGTCTCCGCCTGTGTCTGTTTTCTAAGTGGGAGGTGGCTCTAATAACAGGGTGGGTTGTGCTGTGGATTGTGGCCTGTCCTCACATCAGAGCTGCTTGTAAAATAGCTCTGACAGATGTCCCAACCCATCGGTATGGCAGCGTGGAGGTGACACGGGCCGTGTGATGCTGTGTGTGTTGCAGGAGCTGGGGCACAGCAAGGGCCACATCACGACAGCTGCTCTGCTGTGCCCAACATCGCTGCCGTGGGCATGTCCTCACAGGCTGTGTACACGTGGACAGACCTCGACTTGTCTGTTTGTGCCGAACTTCGTCAATTCCAATTTAAATAAGATGGCTAGGGAGATAAGGAGATAATTATTTCATACGTAGGAGAGGCGTGTCACGTGTGTTCCACCCAGAAACACGAGTGACTCACAAAAGGAGCCTGCGCTGCTAGGACAGCATTAACCAGCTCTGATCTCCTGGTTCAAGTCTTTCAGTGTGAAATACTTTGGGAACCTTGCTTTTTTTTCACAGTTTAACTAAATGATGGCACCAACGAGGTGAAGAGAGGCTGTTGCAGTATGGTTAGGGCTGATCAGAGAAATGGAGCTCTGTGCTCCGTGGAAATGGAGAGGCTTTCAGCAATCAAGATCATTGCACAAGAATGTCTTTTGGGCAGGGGGGAGAAAACAAACAAACAAAAACCAGCTCTGACAGTACTGAAGCAACTTATGTCAGCCCTCAGGAAGGGAATGGTTGGAATTTGCTTGTTTGTGCAAAAGTGGCTCCTCCTCTCAAGGGTCTTATTCCAACTCAGAGCTGGAGCTGGGGTGGGTTGCTGGGTTTGCTATCACTTGAAGGAAAGGGAAACTGAGGACAAGCTTACAAAGCTTACTGGAACTCTTCAGCTCATAGAAGAGAACTGAATCTCTTCTCAGACCCAGCTCTACACATGCCAGTCCTGCTGGTGTGAATCTGTGTGGTGGCACATGTGCGTCCTGGAGCATGGGGTCTCAGCCCACTGAAGAGGGTTTCGTCCCCTCCATCCCCATGTCACTGTTGATGTACTTTGTCACTGGGGCTGTGACAATCACCAGCAGCCTTTCTGGTGGGGCAGTAGCTGAGAAGCTCAGTTTAAACACTATCAATAAGACAGCAATTTGTTCAGGGTATGTGCTTCAACGCATGAACACTCAACTGCATTCTCTACATCCTCACATCTTCCACAATTACGCAGGCAGCACAAGATCAGGACACAAGATGAGTATTTTTGGTGTTCAGATCATTTTTTAAAGGTATCATTAGCTGTTCCTACGGCAAAGCAGCCTATAACATGTGGCATGGCAGGGAGCTGCAAGGGCATTGGGCAAGGGCAACATGGACATGAAGGTACAACTTCTCCAGTTATGGGAATATCAGTTGGGTAACCAACTGTTGCTACTCAGGCTTCAGAAAGAGGACAGAGGTACCAGTCCTATCACACAGGATGAGAGGTTGACTTTGCAAACGCCTGCAGAGAAGAGGGATAAATGCCAAAGTAAGTGGGATTATGATAGTAGAAGAAGGTATTTTATAGATGCTTATTTCATAGTGTAGTTATTTTTGTTTGGCTCTGTACATCATTCAAGTTGTGTCCTCCTGCCATTAGAAGTCATGAGATGTCTCTGCTCTGTCTCCTAGATGTCCAACGCAATGAGCCAAATGATTGGTTTGAAGGAAAAAGGGTTGCCTCGCATAGCACGGCTCCTCCAGTCCAACAGCTCTGACGTTGTTCGGTCTGGGGCTTCTTTGCTGAGCAACATGTCCCGGCATCCAGTTCTCCACAAAACCATGGGTAAGTCATTTTCACCACAGTGGATTCAGAACAATGTCTAGTTTCTAACTCTCTAATATCTGCCCACCTCGCTTTGTAAACCCCATAACAGGACTTAACCAAGCTCTGAAACTGGGCAAAGCAGTGTCATTTCTTCTGGCCAAAAGCACAATTACAGGTGATATCTGCAGGCTTAATTAACAAAACACACGCTGTCTCTACAAGCATGTGGTATGCTTTATAGATAAATGCAATAGGATGAGAGAAAATGGCCTTAAGTTGTGCCAGGGAAGTGTTAGATTGGATATGAGGAAAAATTTCTTCACTGAATGAGTGGTCAAGCACTGGAAGGGGCTGCCCAGGGCAGTGGTGGAGTCCCCGTCCCTGAAGGGGTTCAAGAAGCTGTGGATGTGGCACTTGGGGACATGGTTTAGTGGCCATGGTGGGGTTGGGTTGACGGTTGGACTTGGTGATTTTAGAGGGCTTTTTCGACCTTAATGATTCAATTATTTTATTCTATGATTCTATAATGACAAATATGCAGGGTCATGAGGATGACAGGGTTTTGGGAACAAGTTGAACTTGTCTACCCATGACCAATATCATTGCCCTTCCAGAGGCCTGCAGCACTCATTTTGTCTCTGAAAATCAAGTGACGGCTGTTATACCATCACTGTCCAACAGTATTAGTGCCTCCTTCCAGACATAACAGTGCGTTCTTGCATTGAGTAGTGCTAACACAAATAGTCTCATTCACTTGTGCCAGGTTTTATTTAAATGTTGATCGGAACATTCCACCTCTTTAGCTCACCAGGTGCTCCCAGATGTATCACGTCTCCTGTCATTCCAGTCTGGAAATACCAACAGCTACAGCGAGATCATGACATCAGCTTGTTACACTCTGAGGAACCTCATCATGTCCAACCCACACCTGGGAAAGTCTTACTTGACAAGCAACATGCTCAATAATGTAGTAAGCCTGTGCCGAAACGGGTGAGTCTGGGGCAGAAGGCATGGAGAGGGTCGTGCACAGACATTTTTGAGCCCATGCACTCTGCAAAGCGAGATTAACCCGAGAGCCTTCCCAACACCCTCCAGAGCCATAGTAAAGCATTGTTCTTTCTCTGTGTTTGTAAATTGAGAGTGCAACAGAAAAATTAAGCATGTTGGTAGACACAAATTCTTAGCACTGGTTTTCTGGATACAAACATAAGCCATCCGTGGTGGGATATGTAAAGAGGCCTCAGGAGATTTGCTGGCTGAATTTAAGTAATTCTAAAAGGAAGAGAAGGACCAACATCTTAAATTCCATTAGAAATCCCAGCCCTCAAATCAGGGGAAGTCAGCACGCAGCCTCCCTCCACAACACCTGGGCTTCCCACTCACAGCCTCCTGCAAACCTTCAGGCACCACTGATGTAATGGGGTTGCAGTCAGCTTTAATGTTCAGATTCGTTCATTTTTTTGCTGGAATATCCACATCAAGTGGCAAAGATGCAGCTTTGGTGAAGCACGTGTGTGTGTGTGTGTATATATATACACACA
>NW_010199318.1:0-21496 GCF_000695765.1 Mesitornis unicolor
CCGAGGTCAGACTGACAGGTCTGTAGCTACCCGGGTCTTCCTTCCGGCCCTTCTCGTAGAAGGGCATCACATTTGCAAGCCTCCAGTTGACTGAGACCTCCCCAGTCAGCCAGGACTGTTGGTAAATGACGGAAAGTGAAAGAAGTGGCATGTTTCTTCTTCCTTGACTTAAAAGTCTCCATAGAATTTTTTTATTAAGCACTTCATAAGATCCCAAGTCTACTGAACTTTGAAAACTTGCAAAAGATTTTCTTACCGAAGTTTTAATTAGAATATTTTCCATTCCAGTTAATGACAGGAGTTTATGACCTATGAATGGTCTTATAATCATCTACCTAACTCAAAGATATAAAATTAAAGTGGTGGGGTTTATTTTAAATATGTATGGGGAGGTTCTACTTTTTTTTTCTTGTTTCATTTGTGGGATTTTATAAGAAAGTGAAGGAAATCCCAGTAATTATATGGCACAGCATTATTCAGCAAGCAAAGGTGTGAAGTGTTGGATTAATTGTAGATTTTCATACTCACAGAAAACCAAGCTGGCATCTCTAATGCAGACACAGATGTCATACATCTTGTGAAGAGAATCAACATGCTGTAGTATGATTTACTTGGCAACATAATGCAGCAAAAAAGGGAAAATTGTTTGGCTGTAGGGTAGACAGTTGATCTGAATGTACCTCCTAGCTAAACAGTCTCACTGAACTGATTACGTTATCACAAGTTCATCTTTCTCCCAGAAAACACAATGTCCACCACTGCATTTCACACCGACTTCTTGTTTTCAGCATTGTCATCCAGTGGCCTTTCTGTCCAATATTTTAGTGCCAACAGGGGGGAAATTTTAAAACATATTTTGAGTGATTAGGGAAAAGGTTAATTAGAACACACACAATACGGTTTTTGACAACATATGGAGGGGTGGGGAGAATTAAAGAAAAAAGGACCATAAAAGCTTAAATAATAATAATTACATTTTGTAAATTGAAATATTAAGGAATATGTATTAGTTTACTCACTTCTAAAGTCCTCCAATAAGGAGAGGAACAGAGCACAATCATCTATCATGATT
Organism: Mesitornis unicolor; assembly: GCF_000695765.1. Lineage (NCBI taxonomy): Eukaryota > Metazoa > Chordata > Aves > Mesitornithiformes > Mesitornithidae > Mesitornis > Mesitornis unicolor. The sequence goes on from NW_010199318.1 coordinate 1,073, forward strand.
GTCATCTTTTATTCATTTTAATGAAATGTTTTCTATACAGACACTTGGGTTTGCAGCTTCATTTCTCATCCTTCAGATCCAAACCCCACTTCTGCATATGGACAGCAATGCTGTCAAATCTCAGTTTCTGTTTCAGTTTCATGTTTGAATTCGTCTTGTGTTCTTTTGGTCCTATGTTCATATCTCAGGACATGTAGCTCAGCATCCTGACATCAAAGTGGGATGGAGACCACTGGAAGGATGGGCCATGGCACTGAACTCAGCTGAAGGCAGGACTCTGCACTTGGGCCAAAAGCTTCCTCTCAAGTCAGCAACAAATACGGCCCGTCACCTCAGACTCTAGAGCAGTCAAAGTTGAAACCCTAGAAACAGAGACCTGAGAAGAGCCATGCTGAGCCAGGATACTAGACAGGACTAGATTGGATTTCCAATTGTCACACGCAACATCATTAACACCCACAGAAGTTCATAAGAACAGAGAAAGCAAATACTGCCCACATACTCTCCCAGCCTTCAGGATTTTCAGTTCAGTCTTTCTGAGATTAAATGTATTGCTTTCTTGTTCAATAGCTCTTTATGGATTTTTCCTCTATGAGTTTATAATTTTTTGAACAAATGTAAATTTTAATGCCTACACTGTCCTGTAGTTAGGAGCTTCACAACTATGTCACATGACAAAACAGTCTCTTTTCTTTCTTCTAAATATTCTACCTGCTAGTTTCATCTGATGCACTGTAGTCCTTGTGTTAGGAAAAAACAGTGAACATTGCTTCCCTCTTTACTGTCTCTGTTCCATTCATGTTTTAAAAATCTCTATCATACACCCACTCAGCTGTCTCTCTACCAGGTTAAAGAGCTGTAGTCATGTACTTGTACATTTCCATCCCTGAAATCATCTTTTTCTCTTTTTCAGTCCTACTCTATGTATGGTTTTGAGATAAAGACATGAGAATTTGAAACTTTAGAAAGAGTGACTTGTTTTAGAACCGCAGTCATATTACATGCAGACTGTAACAACCATATTACAAAATCAGGTATGAAGGCTGCAGTAGGCATGAGTAATCTAGTGTTGTGACTTCTGGGATAAACCCACAGACCATTACATCTTGAACTTGTTAATTTATTTTTTTTATGCTATGTTGTGTTATTTATGTATTCTTATGCTGTTTAAATTAAGCCTTTTTCTATACATCCAGTAGCTCATATCTCATTTTAATTGCTCTAGTACCTATTTTTTAATTTTTCCTATATATTTTGTGCTCCATTTTACCATACAAGCAGAGCTCTGGAGTGCCTCCAACACTGACAGACTTGTCTCCTTTCTTCCTATCAGAAGTAGTAAAAATTCCATCAGCTCATAAAGGTCCCATAACCCCCAGAGCATCTGACTATTTTTTCCTACTCTTACTGTCTCCTCTACAAAGAAATCTTTACAATTCAAGTGGCTGGAATTAGTTCCAACTTATGGATCTTCTGTTAGGAAATACTGTGAGATAATTCTGATCTCGTTGGAGATGGACTAGAAGCAACCTTTCTTCCACATGTTCTAAAAAGAGTTAAAAATATAAAGCAAAGGGTTTTTTCAAAGTATCTAGGGAATTCGGGAGCAGAAATCCCACTAAGACATCAGAGACGTTTGTCCTCAACTGCCTTGGATGCTTCTGAAACTCCCATCCTCAAAGCTTGTCCTAGCTGCAGGCCTCTGAGGCAGGTTTATAAGTACACTCCAGCAGTGGGAGTGTGTTGTTCTGTTTAAGTGATCTGGCAGGAGAGAACCTGAACTGCATGTAAACAGACTCCCTTAAATCACTGCCTGCATTGAAGGATTGGCTCAAGTTCCCTCTTCCTCCTCCTTGTTCCTTCCCAAACTGGCCACAGCACAAGGGAAAACCGATGCTGGATACTTTGAGGAAGGACAGAGCTAAGGAAAGTTTTCACCAGCTGCTTCACATGCATAAAAGCAACTGAAATTATGACATTATGTAGTTAAGCATTGTGACTGTACCTTTCTCACAAAAAAAGATCAAACCTGGTGAGACACAGTCTTCAATATAAGAGGTGTCTTTTTAGGTGGGAAATTGAGACACTGTGTGATTTAAGTGGTTCACCAAAGGACAGAAGAAAGGAACAATAGCTAAAGCATTATCTTGAGCCTTGCTGGTTTAATTCAGTGCCTTGTCAGATGCTTCTAAAAGTCTTTGTGTGCTTTAAAAAGAAAATTACATTTTTTCACAGCAGATGAGGTAATTACATAAAAAGTTTTGAACTGCTCTAGACTGTTGTGCTGGTGTTCTGGGCATGCAGCTAAGAGGAGCACAAGAAAAGTCAGACCGGGAAGTTCCTGACTCGGGGGTGATTACCATAGCTACTTAGTTATCCCTCTTTCCTTCCCTCACTGCAATTACCGTTTGTGACCAATCACATAGGATGTAATTACTGTTTTATTGACATGGTGGCTTAGGCTCAAGCACTTTCTGAGGGTGAACTTGAATGTTTGAAAAGGCTTTTCTGTTAACTTCTCCTATTTGATAGGAAAATGAGCGTGTTGGAAATGAAAACACTGCTCTCATGCAGCAGGACTTAACGTTGTCTCAAAACGCTGTCTTTATGAACTGAGAAAAAGAGTTCAATAAGGAAAACCATATGAAGAATCTAATAATTCTTGGCTATTTGGATGAAAAGAAAGGAGTGGAGGCAAAGCGAAAAAAAAGTAATAATGCAATCTTCCATTTTCTAACATGGACAGTTGGCAATACTGTGTTTTTCCAATTAAGATGATAGCATCTTGACTACTGTAATCCTTAAGGTTGTAAACCGTGTCATGTTGCCCTCTTCCGAGTGGATTCATTGGTCTGCTGGTGATAACTTATCTGATTAAAATGAAAGGCACTGCCTATAATTTTACTGTATGTTGGGTTTGAGTTTGTTTATTTTTTTGTTTCGCAGGCACTGTGGGAAATAATTTATCTAAATCACTAGGCTGGAAGAAAAAAAAATGTAAAAAAACTAAGGAAACCTCTAACTTCATCCTTCCTTTCAGGTTCAAAAATACCTAATATAAAAGAGCTAGGGTGAACAATTTTAAGCTGAATTTTGCAACTGCAACCTGCTGTATTAGATTATTTATTATATGTCAGAGTTTATTCCTACAGTTCTGCTCAGACTAGGTGCAGAGTGGAGAGAGAAGCATGCAGCTTTGAAAAGGAAGAGCAGGGTGGCAGATGGGGCTGTGTGACAGCTGCCACTGAGGCAGGTAGGGCAGGGGATAGCAGAGGAGAAAGAGAATCAGCAGCACCAAGGGGCTGGGAAATCTTCAGCAGCAGCGAGAAGGGATTAGGAAGGTGCAACTTAAAAGAAATGAAGAGGAACTGAAATGAGTTTCACTGAGTCAATTGCCTCAGTCCTTTCTCTGGCATCCAGCTCAAGATTTGGATTAGAAACCTCCAAGTAATGCTACTATCCTGGATAGCAGAGGAGAAAGAGAATCAGCAGCACCAAGGGGCTGGGAAATCTTCAGCAGCAGCGAGAAGGGATTAGGAAGGTGCAACTTAAAAGAAATGAAGAGGAACTGAAATGAGTTTCACTGAGTCAATTGCCTCAGTCCTTTCTCTGGCATCCAGCTCAAGATTTGGATTAGAAACCTCCAAGTAATGCTACTATCCTGCAAAAATATAGTAGTGGCTGCAAATCAAGAACTGTGCTTTTAGGAGGACATAGTTTGGTAGTGGCTGTTTTCACCCTGCCAGTTTGAAACACTTGTAGAATCCCTTATCTAAAATACTAGAAGGAATCTATCAACAATTTTGGCACCTCTGAAATTACGACTTTCTTTTCATTTCTTCTAAGTTATTTGTGTCAGGAGTTCAGAGCTAGGTTTTTAGTTTGGACAACTTGCCTGCTGAGTTAGATTGTCTGAGATACATTAGAACTACTTAAATCCAAAGAAAGACTGTCTCTAAGAAGAAATCGAGAGTTCTTGTGGAGTTAACAAACCTTCTCTCAGACAAGCTTTTCCTTGAGCCTTGTGTAAGTATTTACACCTGTGCTGAAATGGGAACTCTTGACATCTCCTCTGAGCAGGTGCAAGTAATAAAACAGTGAAAAGGAAAGGCAAGTTCTCTACAACTTTCTTCAGGACTCAGGTGAGCAGAGGGTCCTGAAATAATGAGAGAGGAAAGATAGCTAAACTCTTTCTAAATTTTTAGGTGATAAAATGTGAATTGAAATTCCCAAAACTTTTTATGTTTATTCCCAGGTAGCTGGCTTGCCCTAATTTCAGATTGTGCTTTGCTCTCCTTAGTAAGCCCTACTATTTTTTCTTGGTTTGTGTAGTTCCCTTCTTACACGGCTGGAAATGGAAGTAATCACACACAGTGCTGATATAATTTAACATATTCCAAGAGGCACGAGCCATGGATGTAAGTAGAATATCAAGACATATCAGGTTATAAGCAAGAACTTTGAATGGAAGTTAAGCTTTAATGTTTTGGAGAAGAAGAAAAGCTTTAATAGAAGGGAATACAATTTTTGTGATAGGCTACGTGTGTCAGTTGGTGTATTGATCGGAACTGCTCTGGCAATTTCTCTCTGGCCTGTTACAATATATCAAAGAAATGGCAATTTGAACCCAGAATTTTTCTTTTCCTATCAGATTTAGTACTGATAGCAAATCAGTTGCATGTTATCCTCAACAAGTTTTAAGAAAGATGTTTTACGTATGCTTGTAAAGCAAGAGTGATGTGAACTCACAAAATACTTTATCATCACAGTTGGTCTTCAGATTCCTGAAGTTGAAAGCGTGTAACTTCTGTATAGCAGCAGTGGGAGGTAGAGCTGGGATTTGCCAGGAAGGTAAGGATCTGGGAAGAGAGTTTTGTATTTTTAATTGTGAAAAGCACAATTGGATCTGAACTTTAGCTTAGTTTGTTTTTTTCTGATGGCAGGGGCTAATATTCTTCTCATCATGTTATATGGGCACAGTAGATTTGCCATGATCTTTGCAGATGTGGGTGACACTGCTGCTTCACTAGAATATAGGTAAAGCTTGTTTTTCAGTTTGTGATTCCCACCTACAAGAGCCACCACACAGAGACCTGTGCAGCATCCAAAAATCTTTTGTGTTTGTGTTTAGGAGGAGTGAAATTCAAGTGGCTCTAAGCCCCTGATTCCATCGTGACTCTTTAAAAAGATGTGAATTGACAGCATCACACTGACTTACATTAATCTTTGTTACACATTGATACTCCAGCTTCATTGCTGTTTGCTATCTGAATTACTTTATTATTAAAAGATGAGCCAAGGCTGGGTCAAACATCTATTAATCTCTCCTCCTCCATCTCCCTGCCACTGATAGCAATGCATTTGGCTTTTTTAGGTGATTTTTTAGCTAACAACCCACTGAGTTTCATTTTGGTGTAGCTGGGAATGTATACATAGATGGAGATTACAGTACTAATGAATTAGTAGATGTAACACTCAAAAAGGCTTAGGCAGACAATCAAATATTTCTGTAATGGAAAAAACCCACAGGTCAGTTAAAAACAAGGAGTAATCCATGCTTACAAAATCATAAGGCACAGACTTACTGGGAGTAGTACTTACCTTGCCAGTAGTAAACCTGCAGTTTCCCAGACAAGCTTATATAGCAGCTCAGGTGTGGGGCACAGCCCTGCTATGGAAAGTGTCTTCTGGGCACAAATAACAGTAAGTCATAGTTCCTCAAAGAACTGTGTTGCTCTGTGAAGCTGAGCCAGTATGTTACACATGCATGGTCTTGTAAGTGACCCCCTTGATCTCAGAGAGGAGAAACTGATGCCTGAATAGAGAAAATATGAAGCCTAGCACAGCCTACTGCTGGGCAATAGGGAAATGGAGGAAGGAGCTTGTGTTAGTGTTTCATTGATGTGGGAGACATCCAAGTAGCAAGTATAGGCAGACCTATAACGTGCAGGGGAAAATTAGATGGGGCGATAACATCTTACATTAAGCCATAATTCTTATTATTAATTGGTGGTTAAATAACAGTTTAGCCATATAAATTCCTACCACTTTCAATGAACAGAAGAGCTGTGCTCATTTACCCCAGCCAGGAGTTTGATATAATAATTTTGGGAAGCTTCTTGTTTGTTTCATGTACACAAGAGTTGTATTATGTAAAATAGCTGTGGCATGAATGTTACCTGGCCCAATTTCTGCATGTAATTAATTGACTTAGCTTTTTCCTCTGTGTGCAATTCAACACACAAAATGATGTTTCAAATCATAGCCAATTGTTGAGAATGCCTTCCAAGGAATCTTTCATTAAAAAAAAAATCCCAAATACTTTTATTTTCAATTATCTTCTATTTTAATTTATTTCTACGTTATACAACTTTTAAGTCTTTTAGTAAGCAGTATTTTCTACTGAGCTTTCAAATTACAAGCTTTCTCTTTATTGTAGAAATGTCAGATTTCCTACAACATTTGTTCTGTAAGAATCTAACCTCATATACTTGACTAAGATTTCTACTTGGGATACTTCTGTCCAACAGCTCTACTCCAAAGGCATCTACATAAGGATAGTTCATAAATGAACAAAGAACACTTGGGGAGGAAAGGTACTTCTTGTAGACTACATAAAGCATTATGACTAGGGCTTCAAATGTTGCTTGTCTGGGGCTTTGGTATGATACCTAGAAATACAATTTTCCTGGAATGACAGTGTCATGAAGTCATTTGAGTAGTAATTTGTTTGAAGCAATACCTGTGATTTCTGGCATATGGAGGAAATTTTAATTCAAGCTCACATCTGTTGAGCATAAACACTTAAAATCACTAGACCAGTAAAATACATAAGCTACTTTTTATGACTTTGAGTTGAGTGAAGTAGTAATAACAGTGGGAGCATATTTTGAATTGCAATAAGAAATAGTCTCTTTAAAGAAAGTCTCAGTTTGTACAGAGAAGAAATTTGCTGGGGTTTCTTTTTTTAAATGCTGATCAATATAACAAGAATGGTCTTCATCAAAGAGGAAAACATTAAGAAAAAAGAAAAATAAAAGGAAGGAGAAAAAAGTAATGAGGTTTGAAGGGTAGATACTGGATCCAGAAGGAAAGAGGATAGAGGGAGGATGCAAAAGTGATGAAAATTGAGGGGAAAAATTATACAGGAGAGAGTACATGAAAAATGGAGAATAACTTGAAGAAAGAAGAGCAGAGCAAGCAAGAGAAAAAGCATAAGAAGCAGTGCTGCAATTAGGCCAGTACTGAGCTGTGGCAGTTCACAGAAGCCCTGATATGTCTTGCAATGAGGGTCCAACTAATTGAAATTTTTCCCTCTCCAATTCCAATGGTTAAATTCCAGTACTGATGAGGGAAACATGCAGAGAAGTGCAGAATGAGGAAAATGCTTATTAAAATATCAGACGTGCAAGGAGAAGAATATAATGTTTCCAAACTGTAGAATTTTTTCTTTTTTTCCAGCACACACTGAATTGTCACAGAATTATCTCTGACACTGAACATAAATGGAATTCAATCAAGTTTCAACTTTAACAGCAGGCCTGAGGAGACTTCTTAAATGTAACTCTTTTGGGTATTAATATGCATTATTTAAAAATTCTTTCTTCATTCAAAAAATAAATGTTATGATTTGGGGAGAATAAACTGAATTCATTGTATGTAACTAAATAGCTGAATGTACTTTTTAAATACAAAACTTAGTGCAGGTTGAACAATAGGATTATGACTGATACTTCTTTAAGAAGTAACTTCTTAGTGGGTCTTCTGTAATTAACATTAACAATAATAGAAAAGAAGAACATATTTGTGATGCAAGTTCTTCACTTAACAATTGATACCAGAAGATCTGATCTTTCTTGTCTGTTTTATCCAACATTAAATCATTGCAGGAAATAGATGAGACAAAAGATCCTTGACTCTTACCAAAGCGGAGTCTCTTTTTGTGTAAATTAAGTTTATGAATTTTAAGAGCAAAATACAGTTTTAGATATTAGGCTAGTAGAAATTTAAATAATCATTTTTTACAATGAATGCCTAGAGTATCACGGAAAAGAAATTATATATGGTAAAAGACATGCCAAGTATTTTTCATTTAAGGTGGGACAGACTTGTCAATACACCTAAAATTTATGGAGCATAATTCTTGCTTTTTACTCACACCAATTTAAAGGCAAGACAACTCTGCTGAGGTAATGCTGATATAAAATAACACTGAAGATCTGCCCAAGTGATGAGGGGCCTGATTTGCTTAAATTCACTCCCACTCATGGCATATGCTTACATGTTCTGTTGCTTCACTATCACACAGTTTATGTCAACTATAGCATGGTCCAAAAACTATAATGTAAGTTATTTCTGAATGTATGAAGAAGTGTAGGCTGTGTAAGTAAATGTGTTCCCAACAGCTTCTGGGCCCTGAAAACAGAGTGCAAATGTCACTTGCATCTTGAGTCTGTCCCAGAGCGTTCCTCAGAGCTGTACTGAGAAGCCTTTCCCAGTGCTGAGAAGGGCTTTCTATGGTTGGGAAAGAAGGTGTTTTCATCTTGAATTCTTTTGGAATTGCTTTTTATGTTTAGTAAAAGTCAACTACTTTGTTAATGCGTTTAGATTATATAGTGATTGACACCTTAGAAATACTTAAGACAGATAAAAGGATTCCAAATGCATCCTTTGTGAATTTTTAATATAGAGATTTTGCATTGTCCAGTAGTGTAAACAAATCATTTGTGGAAAGACAAAACTGTTTTTCCATTAATATCACTCACTGAGGATGTTTGTATACATTCAGTGTCTGATAGCATCTTAAACTTACTTTGCCATTTGTAGCAACAAGACATGTCACTTGACAAGCACTTTTATTTTGTATCTTCCTCTCCTTTTTTTTGCAAACTCCAAAGACCATCTATTGGAAATTGTTGTGTTGTATTTTTCATTCAGTCATAGAAATCCCTGCCTGAGGGCACTGGTTAAATTCAGTATCTTTTAGGCTAGACTAATAAGGTGAGGGAATTGATGATCAGGTGAAGTTTTCTGATACAAAATTGTTTATTTACAAACAATATGCAAGTTCTGGTTTTATTTTCCCAGAGAAACTGAATAAATTGGGAAATTATTTTTTTTTTCAAATAATTTGGTTTTCCAACTAGTGCTGAACCAAAAAAATCTCAGTATCACAGTTCTTTCGGGGATCCAATACCAACAGTCACTCTGACAGTGCTTGACCTTGTTTTCATTTTCTGTTTGCAGCACTGACATGTCTCCTCTCGACAACTCTACCCAAAATTGTGTATAACCGAACTATTCTATCTAGATAATTTTAATCACTGGGCAGCTTCCTATTTGTCCTTGCTTTGTGAAAGTGATTTAAATTGTAATATCTTTGGTGAAAGAGAGTAATCAAAGCTATTTTCTTCAATGAGATGTGATCTGGCCTGTAACACCATGTGGCTAATGTTTCCTGACTTTCAAACATCTCATGGTCACTCCATAAATTAACGATAATTTACCAAAACCTAACAAATTTAAACTCTATCATCTCCCACTATCATAAATTACCTGGTCAGTTCTTGGGTACAGAGCAGTACTTTTACATGTCACTTAATTGTTTCAACACACTCAAATTACAGTTAAAATCTTTTCTATGTGTTTCGCTTATCACGTAATTGGCTAAGTTATCCTTTACTTTATTTATCAAATTCTCTTTTAAATTCCAGGCTTTAATCAGCTTTAAACTAGAATCTGTGTTGCATGGATGGTAATAATGAAAAAGGATTCAGGTGTTTTCCACAATAGATGATACTTTACTACTTCTTAGAATGACTCTACTATAGTTTTTAAAGGAAAAGTTGCTAAATAAACAGTCACTAACATCTCTCACTCAATTGCCCATTGTATTTATGAACTTTTTAAGTCTGTAACCAATGTATTTTTTTAATGCAAGTTGTCTTAATACTAATGACAATGACAAGAATTTTATAAATGTTCAGTGTATGGTGACAAATAGTATATTTTATAAATTAATTTCAAGTTAATGCTAAATTATTATGGAATTACTTATTACATACACTTTACTACCAAAAGAGTTCATCATGATTAATGCTATTACAGTGAACACCAAAGGAATTAATAACAATTTGCACTTATTATAGAGTGGTACCAATGTAGAGAAAAAAAAGTTAGCCTAATTAAATTCCAGAAACCACTTTAGGGCTCTGCTGCATTGTGGAGGGTGGTTTTTATGTTAATTAATTCCATATGAAAGGTCGCTGAAGTGTTTTAATACTGTTCAAAGAGGCACCAGGAAGTATTTCATAATTATTATTTCTTTTGTCCAGGGTATCTTGACCAAGCAAGATGGGGGTCTTTCCATGATGAGCTCCTGCATGCTGTGTAAGTTATAGTGAATAATAGTAAGCTGAAAATTCTATTCTTTTATTGAAGGACAGAGCTGAAGCTGGGTGAGGTTATTGCTGTGCTCTAAGAGGATACAACTCAATGGGGATCCAACCTCAGGCCTAGAAATCCAGTTCATTTTATTGCAGTAAGCATAGTTACTGGACAAAACAGTACAGACTTACCTCCCCTTTAGAATTACTTACTGCCCTCATGCCAGGTCTTCCATGCATATGAATACTACACCAGATTTGGCTTAGATTTTAATTTTCAGACATCTGATTTCATGATCTGGTGTTGTAGTTCAAGGGGTGAAAGGATATGCATGCTACCTGTCCAGCTTCCCTTAACTGTTTTTGAGTAATACAAATATTTCAGACTTGGATTCACACCTCTGAAAATAGCTATGAAAAAAACCCAAACTTGACAATTTGCTTTGCCTCTGCTTCTGCTGAAATTCTTGGAAATGTTTTTACTTTTACCCTTCTAATAGATGTGTTTGGAAATCCTATTCAAGCTGAATTTTTCAAACCCCAATTCCCTTAAGAACATGCTTCATATGTTAGGCACGCGTTTAAATTCTCTTGTTTTAGAGTCATGCACTTAAAGGCCTGAATAAAGAAGGGAATGAGAGAGTACTTAAATGCTTTGCTGATCAAAGGAACAAACCCTTTGATTTGTTCTAGATTTAATGTGAGCTAGATCACCTTTACCTGTTATCCAGTAGTCAAGAATTTACCAGATGTCTCTACTAAAGACACAGTTCGTGATTAAGCTGTGTTCTTCTGGCTATGGAAATAGGAATGGCTGCATATAACACCACATTTCTTTCCCTTTTTTTTTTTGGCATTGCTTGTAAATTACATTTTCAAGTACTATGGTCTTATAAATAAAATATTATCTCCTCAATAAAAGAGGAGATGGAGACAGTAACAATGAAAAGAGAGAAGAGGGGTTTGGTTGTTAGAATCATATATTCAGTGTAACACCAGAACGATTCAATGTGTTTTATGTACTTCATATTTTTCTTTCTATATACAGTACAGTATCTAATACATGTCTTCCTCCTTACACTAACAATTTATATTCAGGATACTCTAATGAAGTACATCTTGAGTCTCCTTTTCATGGCTAATGAGGAGACAACAAGAATTTGACTAATACCAGTACAATTACTGAAGCAGTGAAGCGTGTATCTCTGATTAGATGTGATAATTTGCAAGGCTGGGCTCTTCACATTAAGTTTGCAAACAGTTTAAAAATCACTTCCTCTATTTATCCAGCTAATCTCTGTTTAATGACTCCAGACCTGACAAAAGAAAGAGAAAATGTCTCTTAAAATCGTATATTTCATTTATGAAGCTTGTATATAGAGCAGAAGTGTAATTTATAGTAAATATTTTCCAGAAGACTTTTTGATGAAGCCATGCAGCTGACATTTTACAATGCAGTGATATTTTTATTCATCTTGTAACACCCACTTTCCTTTATATAGAGGTTTGTTGGTTTTGTCCAGTTTTAGACATATTTCTACAGATTTTTTGGCTCTTAGGTTTGTTTTTTTCTTTCTAATTCACTGTTTGAATTTAATACTTGGTTACCCATAGAGGGTGAATATTTTTGTCCAACTTGCTTATTTTTTTGCAGAAAAGGTTGGTAGAGTGACTGGTGGTGATGGTGCTAGGCAATTCATCAGTTAGCATTATCATGGGCAGGCAGGCAGGCATTAATGAGAATCTGGTATGTACCATTCCAGATTTTCTGGACAGCAACTCAGGTTAGAATTTTTTATGGATTTGATCAAGCAAATAGAAACAACTCTTGCTGTCAGTAGGTGGCACTCATACTGAATCAGGAGTGAGATATTGTTTAAAAATAACAGCCAGCTGTTTCAGGTGGGCCTGAAAATGGATGTCATCATCTAATACTATGTCCTAGAACACATAACTGATAGAAATAATGTGTCCTAGGTGTGACTGCAAAGAAGAACTTGCATTAGAGAGTTTAACTGAGTTTGCCAAGTTCACAAATGAATTGCCAGTTGTTACGCTCATACCTGGACCAAGTGCCACAGTGTTGACTCTATATTGAGCAGTGGCACTGTAAGATAGTAATTTATTTTAGAATCCTCTAAAACTGAGTACAAACAGATTTAAAAGCAGGATACTGTCCTAAGAAGGTAGAAAGGATTCAGGAGTGTGACTCACATAGATCCTGCCTGGAGTTTTCCCTCAAATGTGTAACAGCAGAAGCGCAGAGCAAGGACCAAATGCTCAGCCTGTTGTTCAGCACGTATTTACTTGCTTATATAGCTTTCAGAGGGCATGATTAGCTGTGTCTAATGTATCTTGTTAAAGATTGGCTCTGGGATTTCCTTGTCTATTTTACTTACAGATACCTAATAGTTTTTTGTTTCCACTGAAAAACAGCAGCTGTTGCAAGGATCATGTGGAACAGACCGAAAATGTGCTTCGCCTTTCTTCTGTACCTATGAAAGTTACTTGTGTCACGGAGTGGGTCCCTAGAGAAGTTTTGACAGACTGCATGGAAAAGACTTTTTATAACTATAGAGAGCATCTGCATCTTCCTTCTCTTCCAGACACAAAGAAGGTAAAAATAGAAAATTGTTGGTTTTAGCTCTTGGGGATGGCAGGTTTCTAAAACTGATCTGTGAATTCCCAGTAGCAGAGCATCCTCCTTGAAGACTGGGATAGAAGGGTGGAGACAGTGCAAAATGATATAACTTTTTGCTGTTACTAATGTGAAGGAAGCTGGCCAATGCAGCTTCAAAAATGGAAAAATCAGATAAAGGATTTTCTTCCTTTTTCTTCTGCAGTCTTCATCAGTGGTTCTAATAGGGCCAATTTATCCCTTCACTCTTCCCCCATTATAAACATATTTAAGGACCAAAGGTAGCACTTGAATATCTACTATCTCTTCATATAATTATTGATTTATTTAATTTTTTCATTTCACTCATCCTGCATAAAACTGTAGGAACTAAGGAAGCCATTTCTCACTGGAGAAAAAGTGAGATGAAAGTACATTCTAATCAGGACTAGGAGTAAGTGTGACTTCCTTGCATATTCCTTGTTTACTATGCTATGAAAGTTCCTGCATGTGCTCTATATAATTTATATTCTTTTGTAATAAGTTTTCTGCTTCTAATCAAAACAGCAGTATTGGGAAGGAGAGGACTTCTTTTGCACTTGTTTGATACCCTGGGAAACAGCTTATCCCCACACAAGTGGAGATGCCATTTGGATTGTTCTTGTGATTACTGGGAAGATTCCTCATCACTATGCAATGGGCAGTCCCAAGCTCTTGTCCAGTACCGTCTGTAATCTCCAAAGCTGCCCGTGAAGCTTTGAAGTAGAATGCCAAGTTGCCTTTCGCCTCTTCCCTCTTCCCTGTATCAAGATGCAGAGCACTGGATGGGTGGGGCTACTCCTTCTCCATCTGTCTGGTGGAACTGGAATGTGTTGTGTTGGGACAGATCATTTAGAAGCCATTTAAGCCACAAGATGAGATTTTTAGGAGATATCTACTTAAAAACAGATTAAAGGTAATGCAATTAAGTGATAAAAAGGCAAGCAACAAAATAAAAGTCATTAACCTTAAGTTTAGAGTCCCCACTAACTGGTTGTTGGATCCAGCTTATGGGGCCAGCTAATTAACTGCTGTAGGGCTTTTTTCCTAGGGCTCATAACTTCAGAAATTCCTGGGGCCACATAATTCCCACTCTTTTTGAAGCAGATAATTAGTGGAGCCACCCTGAGTTAATTAATTAAATAACATCTTACTTTTTCTCTTCTGTTTGCACTTCTCTGGCTGCATAAAGGGCAGAACAGAAAACTTTTTCATTCTTTTCTACTGGTTAGACATTTTTAATTTGTATTCTTTGGTGTAAATAGCGAAGTATATTTTTCCTGGTAGTCAAACAGGATATGATTTGGATCCCTTTGAAATCAATGGAAGTCTTTCTAGTAGACTTTGTTTCATAGCAGATTTATAACTTGTACACATTTTAAAAGAAAACCACTTGTCAGCTGGGAAAAAAAGAGAAAAAAAACAAGTTTAGTGGAGATAGTATGTGGCCAAGAATCTATACTAAAGTTTTTTGCTTTGAAAGAGTAGCAATGTTTTGAAGATGCACACTCACTTTATCTCAAAGTTGAGTCATTCTCTAAAATAGATCACAGTAGTTGTCATGCATATTTAAAAAAAAAACAAAACACATTGGTAATATTCTGAATATGCTCATGATAAAACATTAAGTTTATTCTGTTGAGAGTTCCTTAAATTAAGAAGTGACTATAGCAAAATTATCCTCCCAATAGTTTTTCATTGTCATTATCAATGGAGTGGAGCACTGTTTCAAGTATGCAAAGAGTGACCGTGCCTTTATCTTTTACTTGATATTCCTGACTTCTACATAGCAGTGTCTTTGCTTAGTCTCTCTATTTTGTTTCAGTCCACAATGAGAAAAATCTGGAACCAAATCAGGCAGCCTAAATTCTCTTTTATAAACCACATCCAGAATCCCCAGTGCTGGGATGGCTGGCAGTCTGCCAGATACCATGTTCCACTGCAGAGATGTATCACCTTTCCCTGCTGAGATCACTCATATGGAAGAGTTCACATGTCCCTGAGTATGTCCAGGAGGAAAAATGGTTCTGTGCTTAAGGCATTAACATGGAGTTCTGGAAATCTGAGCTTAAGCCACATGTCCCCAGACATGCAGAGACAGGCAGTTTAACTTAAAAAAAAAAAAAGTTATCACTTAAATTCTTACTCAACTATAAAAATCTATACAGGACAACAATTTATGAATGTTTAACTGCTTGGAAAAAAAGGAGTTTTTGCTGTTTCAGACATTAGAGAATCCTCTCCTCAGCTAAAGCTTCTCTCCTGTATGAATCATCTGTTTTCAAACAAGGAGCAATAGAATATTTTTTCCAGCTAACATTAGATGTTTAATTAGGGTGAGCTCAAACATACTTAGTTAAAAGTCAACCAGCTAGAAGATGAGTCCAGTGGAAACCAGATGTCGTTAGCTCCCTGGCTCATGGAACAAGTTGCTCTCTGCAGATTTCTTGTCTTTTCTTCCCCAGATGTGAGCTGTGTCCTGGGGTTATTGTGCTGTTTCAAACAATGTGTTCACAGACTCCACAGGCTTCAGAGACTCTTGTACAAAGCCAGTTGCCCTCAAGTTTACAACAAATAAGGATTGAGTTATTTCTTAGATTACTATTTGGGAAAAAACCTTAAATTGTACCATCCCTTGCTATTTAGTTGTTGGTAGTCTGAAGCTGATGCTGTTTGTTAGAAGAGTCTACTCATGACATCTTTTTCAGAACCTTCATTTTTACCACATGTGTGGGAAACGTGCACTATTGCACTACAAATGAGACTGCCCTAGGATATCTAGCAGTGGATTTTGTCATGTTTTTGTTTGTTGCATCAGAAAATTTTTTACCTGTGTAGGTACTTACTAAACTTTGATTAGTCACCTTTTCAGTTTTCAGATTTCCATGCTTAGACCTGGAATTTCAAGCACTTTGGAATATCTGCCTGGAAACCTTTTATGAGCTGAATCTTTAGTTCATCTTCACAGAGATTTCTGATGTGGTCCATAAAATAGGCAATACAATTGTTACAAGACAATATTAATATTGCTTCTATAGCTAATTATCAGGTTTGTTCCTCTTCATAAGCATATTTTACATGTGGATGTGGTATAGGCAAATAGAACAGGAATTTCATTGCATCACCAGTGAGCTCTTAGCCTAGGTGATTCACTATCTAAAAATAGATTTTGTGCATGAGGGCTGCTTTTGAGCAAAACCCCAGGTCAGAGCTGCTGGCATTTGGGTGTGTACTGCTGTTGAAAATGTGTAAAATGTTTGGCATTGTCAGAATGCAAAATCCAGATACAGTAAAAACAGTGGTTTTGGGAGGGAGCACATGTATGCAACAATGCATCAGGTGTCCCTAGAAGACTCGTTTGGGAATCTGCTGTCCTCCTCATGTGCAAGAGAGACTTACTTGTGTGTGTGTGTGTTTTCCATTAACCCTGAATTAAGGGTTCCTTGCCATAGAAATCTTAAGGCACAGGTTGGGTTTGTTGGTTGTGAAAGTAATAACAATTAACTCATTCATAAGGCAGGAATTTTAATTGAGAACACCAAGGCTGAAAAACAAGTGAGTTATTCACAAGTAGAATTATACCTTTTCCCAGCCCTTTACTCTAAATATTTGGTCATAGAAGGGCTTGTTTTAGACCAACTGCAGCAGAAGAAAACATTACACTTGGATTTGATATTCTGTGAGTCAGTGGAAGTTGGTAACACACAGCTATATTTGTCTTGTCCTGTCATTTCAAATGTACCTTACCCACTCTGCGGAATCATTTCTTACAGATGCTAGCAGCAGTCCTGGCCATCTCCTACCAGATTTTTATTTTTTTTAACCCAGACTTGTTTATTTTAGACAGGTTCCTTCATACCCTGTTCAGAAATGAAATGTTTTCTTTCTGTATGGACTTTGACAGAAATGAAGAAAAATCTTATCCATTTTCCTCAGTTGTCCTTACCTCATAGGAAGGAAAACATTCATAGCTGTCTCTAGTGTTCTGCAATGCAATAATTTTTCTCAGAGGTAGACTAATACCCAAAAACCTCCTGACATGGCCACTTGCCTTCTGTGGTACTGTAGAGACTGGACACTGGGAGTACCAGTATGACCTCTGTAAATTTCCATTAAGCCCAGTACCCCTCTAAATAAACACATAACTTACTATATTACAGAAAATGTGTAAAAAATTTTATTGGCACTGAAATGAATAATTTTCAAAACACCCAAGGGAGCTGTACACATAGATCTTACTGAAAATCAACAAGATTTGTACTTGGTAGAAAATTCTCTGCTTGGACAATTATTGCAGAAAGATATTACTGATTACTCTAGAAGAAATCTCCAATGTTGAATGAGTTTATTTCTTTCTCCTCCTTTGTCATTGGGCTCATCTTTCTTTCAAATATGTATACTGACCAGTGCTGTGCTATTGAGGAATGTGTTCAGCATAAAGTTGACTTGAATTGGTTTGAAACTCAATTGCAGCAGTAATCATTTTTAAGGAGGCAGTATGAAATGAATATGCTACAGTTTGCACAAAATGAAGATAAAACAAATGTAAACTTAGATCAGATATTTAACACATCTTTGTAAATTACTTGTAACAAATCCCAAGAAAATATTCCATGGTTCTTTAAAGCAAGGAAATTAATATTTGTAAACTTAATTATGTTCCTCTTTCTCTCTTTGAAGGGATCTAAACTGGAAACAGTTGTAGAGTTGGGTTCTTTGTTTAGGGTCAAGAAAATGTAAATTACAGTGGATTTGAAATATTTCAACATCAAACTAATTCATTCTAACTTCACAAACTGTAAAAAAACATATAGATCTTTCCTGTGATATATGAACAGAAAGGTTCAAATGCTTCTTTCAGAGATGCTCAACAGTACAACAATGAATTGTTGTAGCAGCGCTGGTGAGAAATAAGATCTTGGTGAACAATAAGGAGAATAATATATTTTCTGGAGGATATCCATATTTTTCTCTCTTTTTGGGAAGAGACTTCCCAAGTTTTACCACTGAATCAGAAAATTGAGCTGAATATCAAATGCGTGAATAGAAGAAATTGTCTGGCACATATAGGAGAAAAAATTCTGGTTTGAGTAGCCTGCAGCAAAGAAAATGGGTATCCCAATGCAGTTCCAGAATCCATGCCTAACGCTGTAGTAGCACCTGCAGTTTGTAACTGCAAACCTAGGCAGTGTATACACACACAGCAAAACCAGGTGTGCATAAAGGAAAAAGGCCAAATACTTACAAGCCAAATACTGTAAATGAATTTTATGAGCCAAATACTGTGAGTTAGAGTCAATAGTGGCTACGCCCTAAGAAGGTCAGAATTAGACTTTAAGCATTCATTCAATTTTGTTAAATTGAAGTATGTAACTGTTATCCTGATGGTAAAAAATTTATTCTTTCCGGTGTATCTAGGTTTTTATCCCATTACATGCTGACCTCACTTATATAATTGGCCAAAGGTTATTCCATTAAAAGTAAAAGCTTTTTTATTTCATTTTATCTATATGGTTCAATTTTTAATATCCATCCTCTTAGTGACCAAGCATTTACCAGGTTCACTAACTTTCTGTAGATTACTGTATATCATGGCTCCATTGCTCTGAAATCAATCTACAGTTTTTTCTATTTATTTACTTAAAGAAATGAACAGACCTTTCTTGTCCAGACTGGCCATCCTCTAAGATAATATATACATCAGAATAAACCACAGCTTTCAGGTGCCAGCACACATATTGTATATTGGATGTAAGTATACAGTTCTCAAGCTGAGGCACATCAGAACTTTTCAAATTCAGGCTCAGCTCTGACATTTTTTTGTAATTAGATAGAAATTGATGAGTGCATGATGGCCTATGTGACAAAGCTGAATTTTAATCCATTTTTCGGTGGACAATTGTCTACACTATGGAAATCTTTTTCAGATCATTAATTTGCAGGATTCAACTAGTTTGACAGTAAAAGAAAGGAGGACCTGGAACTATTCTATCCCTCCTAGTGGCTGCAGATCAGTAATAATAAGGGAATGCTAACAGATCTAGTAAAAATTATAAATTTAAATGTAAAATTATGAGTGTTTAGATTTGCAGAATAGCTACCAATAAAATTTACCTTTGCAGTGGAAAGACAATGGATCAGATTCTCTAGATCCCTTATACTAAAAAGAAGTTGATTTAATCTTACCTGAGATATCCATTGCTATAAACAAATTCTCAGCTGTATACTGTTAGGATGCAGGCAGTAGTTTGAAGTTTTTCAATTTGTGTCATTAAAGCAGCTTGTAAACTACTCTGAACCATGGCATAGGTGGGGAATGCAGCCAGCCTCAGTGCTGGGGTACTTCAGGTATCTTCTCTGTGCTCCTCTCCAAGTTGCAGAAACTAAGAGAAGTAGCTATGACTATATTATGGACTTTGATTTATGCAATTCTGAAAAAAGAAATAGCAATGAACATAGGAGTGTGTTTTACCTTTGCATACTCTTAAATGAATTAAAAATATTTATTTTAAAAATAAACTGAGAATCTTCAGAGAAACTTTGCCTTTTTGAGTGATAAATGGAGCTTGTAGGCACAAAGCATATAGTAGTATCACTGAAAGTTGTAGAAATTTTGCACTGTACTTCAGAAAATCTGTTCTACAACAGTGTAGTGCACTAGTCACTACAGTAGACCAGTGCTGCTTCAAAGGTTTCTAGTCTTTTTCATCCATGTTTTCAACTTTATTTAATTAGATTGTAATATCTGTGTATGTCTAAAACAAACATACTAACACTAGAATAGCTTCATTAAAGCTTTTATAGCTTATAGAAATTTTATACTTGGATTTATTCTAGGAATGGAGTATCATAATGAGACAGAACATAAAGTTTCAGCCACTGCAAAATTCATAATATCTTTTGGTGTGAATTGAAAACAAGTAACAAGCACCACAGATGAGAGTTTTGAGAAACTGAAGACATTTCTGCACTTCTAAATAGTTATTTTCAGTACCTACCACATGCTTTGCACAGGAGACCACAGGACCAAATCTTTTCTCAGAAGAAATAATTAAACATTCCACATGAAAATTTTTTCTTCTAAGTATTTTCTTATTACTGAAAACTTTCCCTTTGACTCCATTTTCTCATCTGTTCCTGGTAAATAATTTCATTCATGCATAAACTTTCCTATGTCCTACATTTATGGCTTTGCTACTAACACACAAGACTACTGTCACTTACTTGTATGTATAAAGTGGAGATAGGATACAGTGGCATATATATTAACTGGGTTTCAGAGACCACTGTAGTATCTGTTAGAAATAACACTTTTTGGTACAAAGAGGACAGTGATGGATGGGAAAGTTTTCTCTCGCAGGGGAAAAAGGATGCTGGGACAGG
>NW_010199319.1:0-22292 GCF_000695765.1 Mesitornis unicolor
GTGCGAGCGGCCGCGGGGCGAGAGGTGCGCGGGCGCGGCCCTGCCTGGCTGCTGCGGCGAACAGGGGGTCGGGGTGTGAGCGGCCCTCGCCTTGAGGAGTCCCGGGTCCAAAAGGGAGCGGGGAAGCTCGTGGCTGCGCACAGCATAGCTTGAACTTGGTAGCGTGGTGGTTGTGAGTCACGGACTGTGTCAGGGAGGGCTGGTCCGACAGCAGCAACAACAAAACTTAATTGAATGCCTCTCCCTGCGCCCTTTGGGTTACAGGCCTGCCCTGACTTTCAGCCGTAAAGGGTTTAACCGCAGAGGTGAATCTAAATATAAATACCGTCTTTCGGGTGTGAGAATGCAAACAATAGCAGGAAAATACGGAATAAGCAAACTTCCTTGAAATGTGGAAAAAGAAAACGGCGTCTGAGAGTGTGCTCCCGCCTGGAGTAAAGGGATGATGCTGAGCTTGTGCTGGTTTTCTCTGTAGGAAGGACTTTGGTTTTCATTTTCTCTGTGAATTTTTGAATTGACAGAGAAAGTAAATAGTTTAAATTGGTACAATTTAACATACTGTATGAGAACTTAAAAAATAGCTACTTAGTTTTCATAATTTGGAATCAGTTCATTTATTTTTATTACTATTCATTAATACTTTTTAGTAGTTGGTAATCGATTCTTTGTTTTAACTGTCACTGATGTAACGTAGTTATGCTGACAGCAAACAGCAGAATGTTGACGGGTGTGTGATGTAACTTATTGCAATTTGATACAATCTTTGATTAAAAAAATAATTCTATGCTGAAATAAATTGATGCTATTAAAAGAGAAATGAACAATTTTTTCTTCATTTCTTTACCCTTCCCAAATTAACTTCAGTTAATTTGATTAGAGACTATATCCTGTTTTATACAAAAATGTACGATTTGCATACATGGGGCAAAGACTCATGAAAGATGACCAGTGTTACAGAACAAATGCAGAACTATGTTTCACAGCCCGTATTTGTGCCAATACTGTGTGTACTCAGAGAAGTTTTGTACATAGTGAAGAACTGAATTTCGGGAACTTTTGTTCAAAATAGCATACAGAGTGCTAACTACAGCACTTTGAAGAAACATGAAAGAATAAGGAGAAGTTTTCATTATAGAAAAGACTTGACAAGAGAGGCGGTCATAAGAGGAAAAAAAGGACAAATGTCCTTTGAAAACTTTTTTATGAAGTGTAAGTCTAGTGCCTCTAGAAGAAGAAAGAGTAATAGGTCAAATGATTTTGTTCTGAACTAAGGAAAAAAGTGAAAATTATTAAATATTAGCAAGATTGTCTCATAGGTGAATTTAGGAGTGATCTTATTTCACTGTCAAATTACTGGGCTTGCTTTTAACCACTTCCTGTTTGTACAGAAATCACTATCGTAACGTTGCAAAATGAAACTGTTTGACTTGTGCTATATTGACGCAATTAACTTTACAGAAAACACGCACCACTGACAGGGACGCTCTATTGCTGCAGAAGGTTCTGACTGGCAAGCACACTTACAGAGTGCTAAGGTACAGTTTTTAATACAGCATCTTGTCAGCAGGTATTCAGGTAGAGGGGACAGGCCAAACAGTTCAGCTGGGCAAAAGGCACAGTGCTGTTTTGTAAGGGATTTCAACACTGCAGGAGAATTCTTCATCTTCATCTGCTCTTGTGTACCTTGGACGCTACTGTAGGGGCCTCTTATGCATCTGGACAGTTGTGAGCCCCCTCACAGTGAAGATCTTTCAGTGGGTTTGGCTAAAATTGTTATAGGTTTAGCAAAAAAGTAGGAACCAAAATTCCAGTTTATCATCCACTTCAAGTATTAAGTGTGCAGGCCTCTTCACTGTGCTACCAGAAAGTTTTGTGCAAATCTCTAAACGTAAGAGAAGAATAGCAACCTGACACGGTTAGGGGAGGAGAGCTGCAGCCCGTACTGTGTAGATATAGTTCAGCTATTACTTGGTTGAACTTCTGTGTCCTAATGTGGATCAGAATGAGTTCTTTAGCTGTAGCTAGCCTAATGCGGTTATTAGAATTGCATTTCTTCTAATGTGCTACCTTAAAATAGTATTCTTAGGGTTGCCTTTAATAAGGAGCAATTTATTAAATTGTTTTTTTTTCTGCATGCTTTTTGGTGTAATGATTAAGAATTTATCCTCTACCTTTCCAATTACATTAACAGGACGTGACTACTAATGAATCAACAGTGAATCTTAAAATAGGGAAAATAAACTGTCTAATCTGGTGCAAGGAAATACACTTGTAGAATTTTTCTGTGCAAAGCCAAGCAGCCACTGGAATCAGACAGGTTTATCATAGAATTTTAGGTATTCAGGGGAAAAACAATCCAAATGTCTGTTGCACGATCTGAAAACCTAGATAAATGCTATGAAATACTGTAAAAAGGTGCAGATGTGGTAGGGAGCGACAGATTTGTAACAACTTCCTGGTTTGATTCTTCGTGTGTTGTTTTTTTTGGTAACATCCAGTATTAAAATGAAACTAATTCTTTCCCCCCCATTACTGATTGGTAGGCTACAGCTTTTTTTGCAAGAAGGTGAGGCAGTAGTAAGTGACCTTACACTTACAGTTTCATTGAAGGAACTTTTTAGCTACTTTGTCTGATTTCCTGTGTGCAGTGATAGTTTCCAATAAAGGTCTTTACAGACTGCTCAAGTTTACTTTTATACTTTTTAATATTAGTAACATAAAAATCAGTCTAAGCAAATCTAACTGCGTGGCTATGCTAGTTCAGTCTGCAAGACCACTATATATGCTGCACTGTAATATGTGCTGATAATGCATGTAGTAATGTATCCTCATATATGCATTAGTAGAATCTGTAACAAAAGCACAGCTTTCTAGAGTATCGTATTTCTAGTGAAATACAGAATAGTAGTTAAATGAAAAGGGATGATACTTGGAAATAATTTCTCCTAGGTCTAGCTATTCATTTAGCACAGTTGAAGAAACTCTCTGCCTTTCAAAACACATTTTGCAAAATCCGCAGCTTACTGAAGCCACTTTTGAGAATATTTGTCTTTACTGAAACCTATAGAAATGTTTAGATTTTTGCAGCACCAATTGATGATAAAATGGTGCTATAGCCGGCTCACATTTAGTATTGGCTATCACAGTAGAGACTGAAATGACACTTGAAAAATTAGTGTTCTTGTTAGTAGGCTTGGTTGTGAACTGCAGCATTTCTGGTGTTCGAACAATTTCATTCTTTCTGACTTGCTGATAATGTTTAAAAGAGGGGTAGAAGTCAACTTGATAGTGTTAACTTCCCAAATCCCTTAAGCATGAATCTCAGAGTGGGCTCCTTTAGAGATATCTTTGAAAGCAAGACAGAATCTTCATGGCACTGTGATCTTCCTGGTTTATAGTCCTTGGGATGTCTGATAGACATGAGCAGCCAAGTTTTTCACAAAACTTCTAAACATGCTGTTGGTTAACATAGCTTCTAGAAATAATTATTTTTATAAAGGTGATGTTCCTTTTCTTTTGACTGGCTTCAAGTTATTTCAACCGGAGATGTGCCCTGACCATCAGGTTTTACACAAACAGTGTAAGAGGAAGCAGTGATGGTAGTTGAGATTATGCTTCTCCTATTCCTAGACAGCTGATTCTTTCTTAACAGTGAATGGAGTGCCTGTGTCTTGAACATGAATTTTTGTTGCCTTCTATAGACGGAACTGCATTTCGAAAGTAATTCTGGTCATGCAGCTTATTTATTATTTTTCCTGTGGAAGTTAAGGCATGCCTCTTTGTTTTGCAAGTCAGGTTTCTCCTGTTTCATCAGGTTCCTCATGCTGCCAGGTTTGTCTCAGTTTGGGTGGGAATAGCAAATGAGTCAGTTCTGTCTTACAACCTCTTTAGTTCTTTTGTTCCACAGAGTTCCTTACTAACCTCTGTCAGGTGACTTTGTCATCTTTTTTCATCGCCCATGCAAAAGTTGCTTTGATAGGAACTCATAATCCATTTACCCATAGTAGGTGTTAGCAGGCGTGTTCTGCGTGAATAGGTGACCACTTTCATTCACTGTTTTGTTACTGGGAATTTCAGCCCAAGATAGAAGTGGAAAAATTCAAGAAAAAGAAAGTCATATGTTCAGAATGGAATGGGCAGGTTGCTACAGGTACACGCTGTCTTTAAGGCTATGAACTTAATGTATCAAATGTATCAATATTTGCTTATTGAGGCTTGTGAATGCCAATGCATTAACATATTAGAAGTCGCCTGTGAAACGGTCATCCACGTATTAACCTTTCCCATATGAGCGATAGTTGTAATTACCAGAATAACTGTAATTGACCTGTAATAGAAATTATGGTGGTAACACGACCGATAATTATGAATGAGATTAGGAACTGCAAGTGAAAGTGAGCTTATGTCCCCAGAGTGAAATCAAAAACCTTTGTGTGCATGGGCTCTCCATTGATTGTAAGGAAAGTTAGGTAATTTTTCCCTTCATTATAAACTTGACCTTGAGACTTGAGAAATATATTTCTGTTCTCTTAAATGTGCAATCCAATTGTCTTAAGCTTCAGTTTATTTAAAATTCAACTTACAATTGCAAATACATTTAAACAGTTTTTTAAATCAATAACTTCATACATCCAACTGATAAAATCTGAAGCTGTGTATTGATTCTTCTGCTGTCTATGAAAAGCAAATTACTCAGCCTGCTTCTTGCTGTATAAGAAATTGAGAGAGCTATGATCAGAAGACAGAACATCCCACTACTTCCTAATGGATTTTTAATCATGCACACACTTCAGTGAACTCTTCAAAAGCATGGGCTAGTTTTCATACAAAGAAACCGTACCCAAACTTTTGTCACGTTTCAACTCAAAAGTAAATTTTTGGGAGATCATAAGTGCTTTTTTTTTTCCCTTTGCTTTTTCTTTTTCCTAAATTGGTTCTTGAGCAGGTCAGGCTGAGAACGTGTAGCATGAGGAAGGAATGGAAAGTGGAAGAAGTAGGGAAAAGTGAACAATCTCTTTTAGCAATGATAGCCAGGGTAAGATCTTACTGCACTCTGTAGGTAATTTTGAGTCCTGTAATCAGTATTTGAGAGCCTGTGCATCACTCGTAAAATCCCTTTTTGCCTTTGTACTGCATTATAACTAAAGTATGATTTTCCTGGTAACCTTTAGCGTTCAGTGAATACTGTCATAATCTTCAATCCATGTAAGAGTAGAGTTAGTAATGGCTTTGAACTAGAACAAAGCTTCTACCAAGTTATTAAGAAAGTGTGGGAAATGGTTGTTAAGTCTCTCTCCATCATCAAGTTCTTTATCCCTATATAACTTGTTGATCTTTAATTCAATGCAAATGTAAAATTATCTTCAGTTCCCTGGATGTTAAGATCTTTCCAGCTGCAGGGTGTAGAAAAAGTGTTTCTCAACAGGATGGTTAAACTGTTCTGTGTATTTGTCAATGTACTGATAACTCTGGAAATTTAATCTCAAAATTAAAACTCATTACAAGACCAAATTAATATCTATGATGTATCTTACAGTTTATGAGCTGATGGTATCAAAAAGCTTGTTTGAAGTCTTAGTCAAAAAGATGCTCTTTTCAGCAGAGCTTAATTGAAAGAGGAGCTAATGTATTATTGGCAATGCACAAGGACTGTCTTACCAAGATATTTTACAGTCATTCATACCGATCACTAAACTTTTCAAATGTCAACCTGTTTCTGAAATGAAATTTCTTAAGGCAAAAAATAAGTTTGTGAAAATACAGTGTGCTCTTTACTCTGATAGGAAGTTGCACCTGCCTCTTTCGACTGAACCAGTAGGCTCCCTAATGTTGTGCCCTGTATAGTAGTCAGCTATAGAAAAAAACCTGGGCTAGAAACCTAGTTAGAGAACAAAAGATGAGCTTAGAAGATAGATTGTCTACTTAAAAGAACTGCAGCTAAATTTCTGTTAATTCCAAATATATCTCTGCATATCTGTGCAGACAAAAGTTGTCTGTAAAGCCCAAAAAGAAATTTTAGATCATCTTACTTTAAGTGTTACATGAATGTTATCTGCTGTTCTGATGTCTAGCCCCATGTACTTTATCTGGAATGACCGTAAGCTGGTTTGGGGAATTGAAAGAGCCTTCAGAGGTTCAAGTACTTGGGAAGTATTCCCCATGTTTAATGAAATGTCCTCCTTATTTGAGAATGCTTCACCTCATCAATTCTGAAGTAAGCTGTGAGTGCTGCACCTGTTCTAGGGATGTAGTTGTCTGCTAGTCCTTGCATGGCATTGAGCACGTCTAAGCAACGGAGTCCCTTGAGGGAAGGAATATCTGTTTTCACGGTGGTGCAATTTGGGTCTCGGCACTTTCGGGACTGGACAAGCAGCAGGACCTGAGGCTCAGTAGTGCAGTTAAGTGTTTGGAGACTTGGGGCACTTTCAGCTAGGGGAGAGTTTGATTACACCTTTGGATTTTATTCCTGTGTTGTGTGTTCTTGTCACTTGTACATCCACTCGGACCTGTTTTCATCCCTGGGTTTCAAGATATTCAGTAGCCTTCATCCACAGTGCTTTTGCTACTCATGTTATAATATGTACACAAGTGACAGTAAATACAGCAAGTAGCGGGAGCGATGGGGATGTAGTGTTTGAGATCAAGTCTGAGAGTACTGAAAGGGATCTGATTCATTTGTTACCTCAATATATGTGTGCTCCATGAGGTTTTTAAAGGGACATTTCCCTTGACATGCTTTTAGCAAACCATGCTAAATGTTAGTTGTTCATTATGTAGCTTAAATGCTACATCTGTAGTAACTGAACTTGCACGTAGGCCTTTGTTTTTCCAAGTTCTTTGTAGTGTGCAAACTTGAGTTCTGATGATACGTTGGCATTTTGCTCAGTCACAGCAACTGAGGAGAACGTGGTCAGCTGTAGGTACTTGTTTGGTTTTGTTCTTTCTGACCTCCTGTGTGCCGGGTGGTTCCTCCAAAATACAAGATGAGACCTTCACTTTCAGATTAGGTTCAGGTAGTTACATGTTTTGTTTGCATCTTGGCTTAAAGCAGCCATGCTCATTTTGGTTTTGTGTCGTGTAGTAGTGAAAACTTCTGTACTTTGGATTCCTAGGTTGCAGTCTTTTAAGTTATGTAAAAGCTTTTTAAAGCATTTAAGCTTTTAAACTCACTTCTCAAGGTATTTTATTTTGTCAAAATCTCCTAGTATCATTTAGCAGTCAAGTCACTTAGATTTTCTTTACTCAGTCTCTCTGATCACCTCATCTGTTATCTACTAGGGTTTTTTTGAAGGCATACAGTTGCTCACAGCAAAAGCTGGAAAAATAAGTTGTAGCATCATGTAGATAATGGTAGGAGTGCCTATGAAGTGTTTCCTGAGAGCTACTTTCTAATATTATTTTCAAAGTAAAAATTACTGTGTGGTAACAGAAGATGGTGACTTCTTTCCCGCTCTGTGTGTGCGACTTGTTGCATGCACCCCTTGTTTGGCTTTTTGAAGTTCTTCAGTAAGTGACAAGCTGGATGTTACATGGACATGAGTATTCCTGTCTTCTGCAGTTTGTAGACAAAGTGTATTTCTTGTACACATAAATAAAGGATAAAACTGGGACTAAGTCATCTGAGGAGGACTCAGGAAAAAAACGCTGACAAACAAATGGAATCTTCTTCTAGAAATGCAAAATCTGTAATTTAAGCGTCAGAAATGTGACAGACACTAATCTGACTAGCACGTATTTTCACTAAAATTGGTCCTTTTTATCTCAATTCCTTCAAAAAGGAGTTGGATATTGAAATGTTTATTTAGGAACAAGATGGGAAAACACTTCCTGGGAGCAGGTGGATTTCTGATAAGTACTTAGTAATTTTGAAATTTTACTGGTCTGAAAACTGAGACACAATGAAGCAACATATGTGTAACAGGTGGTCTAATCCGTGTAGATGCTGTGCATAAATTAGTGGTTTAAAACTGAGCTTGTACTGATTAATAAGGAATCTTTTTGTTAATGCTGTCTTCTGAAATCAGCCTTGTAGTACCGTAGCTTGGAAGTCAGTACTATGGAAAGGGGTATGAAGAATATAAACTAATGTCAAATGAAAGGGCTGGTGTTACACAGGTTTCTTTCTCTTGAAACTGATGACACTTTCTGTCCTCTTAGCTGACCCAGTTACTTGGAATAATTTTCACTTTGCAATACTCTTGATCAAGTAAATGAAAAAAAACCCACCCCTTGGTGGTGATAAAAATCATTCTAGTATACTAAAATATCTATTATTTTTGATTTGTTCCATGAAGACTTTTCATCATAACAATTTAGGTAACTGTACAATAGTTGTTTTAATTTGTAGGTGTTTAATACTGATACAGTGCTGACATAAATGACACTTTCTGTTGTGAAGTGGAAGTGGCCTCTGGGACCGGGGAGAATCTGTGTGTGGCGCTGGTCTACATGAAGGTGTCATATGCGAAGTACCGGTAAGAATTTGAGAAAGCCAAAGTAAACCAAGAGAAGTTTGGTGAAGCTTAATTTTCGGGGGCAGAAAATAGGCTGTTATGGTACAGGACTTTATTCTTTTCTACTATTAGGGTTTAGCCAGTATGTGTATCTTGACAGGATAATTTAAAAATAAGACTTTGGACCACAGAAGATAGACCTATGAAAGAGTATGATATTTTTCTGCAGATAACTGTCTTCTGTTTTGCGTTGTTTCTTGTACTGGGATTCAGCTTCATTATCACTGAAACTTAAGAATATACCTGGCTTTTAGCTTATAACGAGAATAAGTACAGATAACCACTCTTGTACGGTTTTGCTGTAACTAGAGCTTGATTATCTGGGCTTTTGTAAATTTAATGCCCAAGCTGGCTTTTTAATGTCGTTGGCACAAGTAATTAGGCAACATATGTTCTAGAAGAAGCTACAGCTCAAAGTTTACAAAGTCAGGCAGTCTGGTTGGCTCACTGCACTGTGTGGTGTTTGACCAAAAAGCAAAATCATGGGCGTGGATTATAAACCAAGTCTTAGACTGTGAAGGGACAACCGTAGTTCAGATAAAGCAGTCTTTGTGTCTCATGTACTTTGTGCTCTAAACCTGTCTTTATGCAGCTTCATTTCAGTCAAAACCAGCTAAAGAACAAAAAGGTTGAGTTTTATGTTTCTCTATCTGTGTGGTGCAAGCTGTCAAACAGCAATTGGGAATGAAGAGGATCTCCGTTTTGAGGCCATCTGTGTAGGTTCTTTGTCTGAACCTGACAAGAGGTCACGGCAGATGGTGGGGTCACAAAGTCTGGCTCCTTGAGCTTGACAAAATGTGTTCATAAAGCTGGAAGAATACCAACTGTTCGTACTGGCTGTAGAACATTGTGGCAAAGGACTGTAATAGTTTATGGACAATAGCTTCTGGATCGCTAAGCTTGACAGCAAATACCTTGTCAAAGATGAAACTAGTTTGCTTATCTGTAAACGGGTTAAAACTGCTTAGCAAATGTGTTCTTAACTGCGTTTTATTTGCGTAAATTACTTGTAAAGCCTCTTAAAGCAAGAGAGGGAGGTCAAACTGCATCATGGATTTTGGCCAGAGCTCCAGATGACGTACTTGGAGAGTTTGTGTGGAAGGAGGAGGAAGGTAGAAAAAGAAAAGGCACATGGATCGTAATTTTCAGACGCAATGCAAGGATGCAGTATTTGCTTTATGACTTTCCTGTGGCTTTTCTTCAGGTTTCAGGATTGCCACACAGTTCCAGTAACCCCTTTCCCCAGGGTGTGAAGAAGTTGTCTCTGTAGTGTCCTCTCTGAAGGCAGAAAAAATGCAGCTTTTTTTTGCTGTGAAACTAAAACTTACAAGGTTTCATGGGAGAATGTCTTAGACAGAATTGTGTGGTGTTCAGATGCCGGAGTAACTGCTTAATTATGGTTACAATAAACTGAGGCACTAAGGAAAAGAAATACAACAGGAAATGGAGAACACCTCCAAGTTGAATAAAATGTTTTTCCACTAACTCTAATAGCAGTTTAACTGATACGGTGTTTGACAAACCAAGAAATCTATGGAAACATCCTAGGATTCAAAATGCTGCTGGATTATCTGGAACCACAAGTGCAGTGACGGTAGAATTCCCCATTAGCTACACACACTACTGAAACGGGTTTTGGTACTTTTCTAGAAGGGAGATGAAGACATTGGCCATTCTCAAATTTTGCAGAGGCTAAAACACAGCCCTAATGGCATGAATTGCACCCTGCTTTTGTAGCTGGTGAGTTCTGCTGCAAATGGTTGTGACTCGGGTTTGGTAGCTAGTATAGGCATCTTCCGAAAGATTTTGCTGAATTGATTCCACGCTGCAATGTGAACAGTTCTCCCTCTCTCATCATCCAAGTGCAATTCCAATGTCTTTTTTTTAACAGCAAGTAGTACTTACAAAGCACTTCTGAAGTTCTTCAGCACTTTGTCAAGTTAATTCTGTCTTCAAAATGGTTTGTGCTGCCAGCATTGGTTTGTAACTTGTTTCCTTCTGCTTTCTGGAACTTTTGATTTAAAAATGAAGTCACTTTAAGTGTTTTTCAGTATACCAAAATGTCTGGCTTTTCCTGGAATTCTAATACTGTAATTCTAATAACATAGGCATGTTTTTTCTTGAATGTTTCCTAAAAGTACTTAATGTTTGCTGTGCCTACACATTTCATAGTATTTCTTACTTGTCTGCAGTGATACAATTTCAAGCTTTCTCTGTTGCTGGAGGATAAAGGCATGATAGAGAGAATTAATTAACTTTCAGTTTTTACAGCCAATCTGCATTAGACACAAATTATTGCATGCTTTTAATTATCATACTTTAGTAATGGTATGACGTACTTTGCTAGCATGTTAATATAGTTAGGACTCTATGTTTGGGCCTTTATATATAAGATTACATCTCTGCCTATTCCAGGCAATATACATTTCTAGTATCTGTGCAGAACCTGACTATTGTGGTGACTGCTTTTATCAAAAAGTAAATAAAAACTAAAATTAAAAAAATCTTCTGGAGGTGCAGGGCTTCAGCTAAGGAGGTGACTGTAAATATATTTTAACTAAGGTATTTTATTAACTTTCTTACAGGATGTTCATTTTAAAGATTGTGTGAAGATGAAAAGGGATATCTTATGGTTTTATGGAATATAAAGCAATATTGTCTGACATGACGGCAAAAAATGTAAGTGTAATTCTACAACATTTATTACTTTTTATATTGACATGCTGCCAGTCACTTCTGGCTTTTCAGATTTGAAGGTCTATTTGTCCATACAAGGAATCAAACACAAAGACCTTCAAATTCAAAAATCTTGTCTGATTTTTGTGTACCACAGATGGTTTACCCCATCATCTTCTGCAGTATTTTCATCAATACAAACTTGTTATAAGCTCTTTAAGGATGTGAAGTTTACTCAGCTATAGGTCAGGTTGATAACTGGGTCAAAGCATTATGCTGTTTTCTTATTGATCCTCATGGGTCCCTTCCAACTTGAGGTATTCTATGAGTCTATGATTCCTCTAACGTTGCTCCAAACATGTAAGAGAGCCTTCTCAGTTTGTTGAAGTGTTGCACCCTTGCACCACAGTAAGATCCTTCTACCGAGTCCAAGTCTCAACAGCAGAAAGACGGCGTATTTCTTTACTAATGGCGGTACACTCTTGGTTTCTAGAAGACTGAAGGCCTTCCTGTTTCTTTGCCACATTAACAAGCCTGTGGTACGGTCTAGAGGCTCTGTATTTGACTCCTCTATCCTGAGTTCTAAGGAAGCTTATGAAATGTCTAAAATCGTGACCTTAATTTTCTGCCTAAGTAGCTGTGCTTCCTGAGGTACACAATTTGTATAGAGAACAATTCTGATTAAGTTTGGTGGTCAGTGAGTTGAGTATAACTTTGGGCCCTCAGGAATTTACCTGTTGACTGCCTTTGATAGGGCATCCTGCAGTCTAATCAAATCTGAACAGGTTTAGGAACCAAGATGACTAAAGAAGTACCCTGGAATAAAAATGCAGGTAACCCTGGGATGGCTCTCTGTGCAGTAACTGCAAAAGCTTTTGTGCATATTTAATTAGATTGATACCGTGGGCGTAGTTTGGTTAAAATAATTCTCAGGTCTCAGAAATTTCCTTTCTGTTGACTTTACAGGTAGTTTCATTTGGTGTGTAGTTCCAGGTAAGGCTTTCAGATGTCTTATTGACTGACTGATTCAAGCTGACCAAGTCGGAAAAGAAATTGATGTGTCTATGCAAAGCCCTTTGACCTACTTATTTCATAGGCCATATGCAACTGTAGTAGAAATAGGTAATTCTACTGAGGTATATGGAACAGCTGCTCAAATGCAGATCATTTGTGGTTTTGACCTTTTGTTCAATGCAGTCAAAGGATAAAGACCAATGCCAATAAAATCCCTGGAGTGTTGTGTGGTAGAGTCATAGAGTGACACAGGTTGGAAGGGATCTCGGGAGGCTGTCTCTAGTGCTTTGCATAAAGCTCTTTGACACTTGCGTTCAGAACCCAGTTGGTTGGTGCTTTGTTCAGGGCTGCTCAGGGCTTTGGGTTTTGAAAACCTCCAAGGACAGACATACGACATTCAGTCTGGGCATCCCACGCTTGTGTTCAATATAGAAATAAGTTGCTGTTGTTTAATTTAACACAAGGCTATAGTTATTTTAGAGAATAAATATGTTACTGGTATGTATGCTTTGAAATTTTGCATATTAAACTATTCAAACCTAATTATTTAGTTAATGTTTATGGGTTTATTTTTACAAAATCAGTTACTGTGGTGCAGATGAAAGTAGAACTCGGTTTTCATGTTTGATAAGTATCTGTTCAGAGGATTTGCAGAATAAATAAGAAGGGTGGCCATATGCTTTCTGTCCTTATTTGAAGCACTTTTTCAGGTTTTTCCAACCCTAGTTACTCAGAACTGCACACTCAAGCCAATAGTGTCAGCCCTAGTGTTTTCTGTTGCTGTTAGAAGGGTCAGGAATGCTTCTGAATTTGCACAGTTCCAGGGGTTAGCATCTATCTATGGGTTTTCTGCAGCCTGAAACCTGCTTCAAATGTGAGGTTAGTGTTTCTTGGTTATACTGTCTGAAATATTTTAGTGATCTGCAGAGTGAACTGAGGGAGAGAGCTTCTTTGCAGAATTATTTCCATCTTTTTTTTCTTGCTGTTGAAGCATCCAGGATACTGGAATTTGGGCTTCATCTGGAGAACTCTTAAAGGGAACATCTTTCACCAGACATGCACACATCAGGAAGCCGTCACCTCTGTGTTCTGAAATCACTGCCCCTCAACTGGGACACAGTAGTCTAGGGATGTTTTGGCTCCTAATGCATTGCAAGAACAAATTGCAGTGAGCTTAGGCTAAAATGTCTTTGCAGGTCACATACATAAGCCATGTTGAGCAACCTTGTCTCCAAGGGAGCTTGTACTTCAAGCACAGGGCAGAATGTTTCCATAGATGGAACGTGTATGTAACATTCCCCATCACTGTTCTTCCATGCTCACTTTTTGAGTATGTGATGGGAGAATGATCAAGACTGGGCTTACTGCTCCCTTTCTCTAAATACAGGACGCTTCCTAGTGTCTCCCTGTGGGCCATTGATTATGGGTAATTTGACCTTCTTTAGAAAACAAATCCACCCAAAACAGCTATGAATAATAAAATGTTGAATAAAATTTATGGAGTCTCTTGGAGGTGAGATGTTTACTTGCTTACCATACACGTGTAATTTAAATCGCCCTTTCATAAGGTGTCATTTCATTCTTTGTTTATATAATAAAACGGTTTTTTCTTGCCTATTTTGTACTTTCATTCCCATCTATCCTTCAGGTAAGAAGGCACCAAAACAGTATTGAGAAATGGGGAAAAAATTAGCAAATACTCACCTTAAACTTATTTTTAGAACAAAATAAATGACTCAAGCAGATTATTTGAAGACTGTTTTGATTGTGTGATCTGAATTTATATACATGCACTTGTAAAATTATTTGTCACTGCTTCTCAGAGGGTGATTGTCTTGTCATAGAAGAGGCCAGTTAAATGGCTATAATAGTTCTCCTTTCATGTGTCAAGATGGAAGGAAACTAGGTAGTTGAACTGCTGAAGTTGGTCAAGAGGGCCAGAAACAAGCCTTAACTTCTGTCTTACACAGGAAACTCTTCAAAAACAATGTAAAGGACACTAACTGTTCTGCACTAATAGTCTACGCAAGTTTATTTTAGTTTATGATGAGAGAGCCCTTTTTAGGTCTTACCTGAGTTGTTTCTGTAAGCGATACTCTTATAGCATGTCTACAAATGAGTCTGTGAGGGCTTACAGGAATAAGAAGAAAGCAAGTGAGTGGATTCCTTACCCATTTACAACTTCTACATGCTACAATCTGGGTTAATTCTAGGGCAGAGAAAACAAAAACTTTTCGGGTTAATGGGAAAGTTAATTTCTGTAAGAAGATGGAAGGACTGCAGGCAGAGACTTGCTACCTGAACAGTACGACAATCGGTGGACAAGGCTGATAGGCTACAAGAACAGCTCGTGACAATCTGCCCTATCCAAGGCTCTGGCTGTGATTCTTTTATTTTCCCTTGCCCCATTTAGAAACTTCTTAGTCACCTACCAGGAAAGGGAGAAAAGCTTGAAGAAAATATTTAATAGGATGCAGAGGCCTGCCAAGTGCTGCTTCATCTTGCTTCATGGCTGGATTCATCTTGCTGCAGATGGATGGGAGCAGGAGTCCAGCTCCTACCATACCCAGTAATAGACACTCTGGGGCAGTGTTATAAAGGAGAAATGCCACACAAACCATACAAAAAGTAACAAATTATACCTATGTAAGCTTTGGATTGTTTGCTGTTTTCATCTTAGAAGTGCTTAAATTACAAGATACCCAAAAGCAGTGGGCGCTATAGTCTACAGATAACAACGTGGCCTGGGACCTCTCTGACATTGAAATGGAATAGCCCAAAGTTCTTGTTCTGCAGCAGTGTTGTAATATCGCATCACATTTTGCTGCTTCTGAGGGCTTAATGATGATCATTCTTCTGTAAGAGAAACCAATTTCTTCAGATCTGCCACACTTCTTATTTGAGCTCTCATGAAATTCAAGTTTGTTTTCAAGCTCTTCTAAACTTAGATACAAAGATTATAAAATTGAGAGAAGTGCTTCTGTTCATTGGATGCTCTTTATAAATACATTACTAGGACGATCATAATGAAAATAAATATTTCTGTGCAAACTAAAATTCTGCTGTACCTTTGTATCATTTGGATTACTGAAGTAAAAGATACACAAAAAAAGAGAACTGAAGTACTTTGTTCCATTTCCTTAAATACTGAATCAGTTAAATAATCTTAAATCTTTCGGAGAATTAAATGTAAATGTCTGAATGTTCTTAATGGCTGGAGAGTCATCTTGGGCTGACAGTGCCTATGTGTATCATCTTCGGTGGTTAACAAGCATCGGTACGGATCAATAGGAAAATACACATTATGAATCTAGAGCTGAAGATTCAGTTGTGAACAAATTGCAGCGCTGTCTGTGAAGATGTTCGTGGGAATGGTAATTCTTATCCTTTCTCTTGGAATGAGTTAAGGCCCCTATATCTAACACTTGATAATTTATCCCTGTGGCTCCCCTGTTCCTTCTCAGAATTAAAATTCTCTCCTATTCGTGTTCTATTTCTTGCAGAGGCAGGGGTCCTAGGGAGAAGCTGATCCTGTTACTTATTGCGCAAAGGCAGCAGTAGCACGATCCTTGAGTGCTGGCTCTTCACCTGGGCTTTGCAGTCGTAATGCCTTCTCGGTGCTGTATGCTATACAATTTACTGACCTTCTGAACCTCTAAAGATCTCCTCAAGAATACATTTTCAGTGTAAGGAATCACAGTGACCCCTTAACCACATGAGGTTTCATTGCCACCCAGGTGCGCGGGGGGAAGGATACCAGAGTGCTGCTGGTCTCTGTATGGACCTGCTACCAAAGCGCGACAGGAGACATTCTGTGTTTGTTTTCCTGTCTTCCTCTTGGCGCTGCCTGAATGCAGGCGGTCCTGTTCCTGTTCGTGTCCTCCCCAGCCCGGCTGCATTGCTTCTGCACCGCTGCCACCTGCGGGGGGAAAAGGGAAAACGGAGAGGAAAAAACGAGACAGACTTGCTCTGTTTCAAAAGCAACTTTGGTGATACCACAGTCTGCAACAACCAGAGCATTGCATTGCCCGTTGGAAATAGCATCTGATCATCTGTCTGGGTGTGGCAGGAAAGTCTGATACAGACAGTGTTTGAGATAAACTGATGAACTGTCTTGAGCATCTCTAAGGGCTTGCTTCCAGAAGCACACAGCTTGGATTAGTTAGGCAGTGTTTTATGATTGGGTTAGTGCAGCAACAGGTGACGTTCGTACGTTGTTCCTATTGGTGAAAAAATCTTAACAGAAGTGGTTTCAAGAGAGTCTGTCACAATGCTGTGTGCAGATTTTCCCCTTCAAAAATTACTTGCTGAATACAAGTTCTGTAGCAGAACTGAGCGAATGAATGCTTGTCATAGGTATTTTATGTTCTTGTGTAATTTACTTTAGTGTTATGGTACTACTGTTTGATTTACTTGCAATCAAATTATTCCCTACTTTGATACGCTTAAAATTCTATTCGTAGCATACGTTCCATTATTACTTCATACATCTGTAAATTAAAACAAATATTTGATCCTTGATTGTATTAGTGTTTTTTCTTAACTTGGATATCTGAACCCTTTGTCCCAATACAGAAGTACTCAGATTTTATAATATTTTGAAAATAGATTTTGTAGTATTTAGTGTAACTGCCTACTGCTCCAGTGGAGCTCAGTCTCTCAGTGCTTATCACATTTCCATCTCGGAAGCACAGCATGCTGTTTTGAGCAGGGGTTACTGAGGTGATGCACCCATAGTACTCTGGAACTGCAGCATGCCTTGCCATTCCTTGCTGTTGGTAGGCCCGATCTGAGGGACTTGATGTCTCTTCCCTGCATCACCCAGGAACAGCGATCTTGAGTTTTTCTATACAAACTCCACCTTTCTGTGCTTTGTGTGCCTGCCAAAATCTGAGATGCACCGTTTTGTGTATGATTTAAGTTCTCCATGTCTCTGGTAATTTACCCTTAGGGGTAAATTAGTTTTATATCTGAAGACTAGGGATTGTATTTAAAATGCATCAACAGTCACATCTCCTCAGACCTGTACACATCGCAGCTTAGACTGAGAATACTGGACATCAGGCAGATTTTTACTGTGTTATTGGTGGTAGCTGCTCTGTTTGACTTGGAGGGGGCAGTGACTTACACCACAGTAGCCAGAATGTCCTGCTTGGGTCGTGTACAGTACAGCTTCAGAATATTTAGGAGCTTTTTTAGGTAAGAACTTTGTTAAAATTAGAGTTTGTCTTCATATATACCCAGTAAATGTCTTGGATCCATTTCTTTAAATCAGTTTCTTTGTTCAGGTTGGTGTGACTTCCACAAATGGAGACTTGAAAGGATTTATAGATCAGAACCAGAGTCCAACAAAAGGTAAGAGAATCCTGTTTGTATACACAGAAAGGCGTACATTAAGACTTATTTCTCTCTTACGTTTGCTAAATAGTATTATTGCTGATTTCACTGCATGTGGTTGGTTCAGTTTTGGCAGACTCAGAATTCAAATGTTCAGAATGTATTTCACACACACACACTTGGTAGATGTTTTGTTGATGACATGCACGTGTTTCCGATCTTCAGGTTTTCAGAGGGGAGAAGAGAGTATAGTAAAAATAACGGGGGGATCATTTCCCTGATGGTGAACAATGTGCTGAATTTCCTGATTTCCACCCCACGCTTTAAGTTCCCGTTCTCTGCTGTAGTGCAAATGGGAGAGAAGATTAACTGTGACTTCATGGTCAGTGCTATCTTGTGGTACTTTCATAAGCATTCTGGACAATTTACAATAGTCATTATATTTTGTCCTATCCTGTTTCATCTTAGCATTTCTAGATTTGATTCTAAAACTGTGTTGGCAGTCAGAACAGCTGTAGGATTCCAGTAAAATAAAACTGCAACTGCTTACCAATATTTGAAGACTTGTGGATTTACAATTGAAGGAATGCTTCAATCAGCCTTTCTAAGTAAATTCTGGTTTGCCGCTATCCAGTGCAATGAACAAATCCTTGTACTAGCTGGAAGAATAATCTTGGGCTCATCGCAACAGTTTAGGTGCATTAGACTTCAGAGTCTGAAAAAATGAGAGTGTCTAAACAGAAAATGGCTAGACTTACATATCTTCCTAGTTTTCTAAACATCAGACTGATTTTAGGCCTTTGAGAATTAATTTATTGCACACTGCTGAGATAATTGCCCTTGGTGTCTTATGATTTTGTGATTATTGTGTCATGGTACTAGCGAACATTTTAAAATTATTTCTGAGACAAGCAATTGATTTGTTCAGAGAATAACTGAACTGATGCAAAGTATGGGACATTACTGTTAGTAGTAATATCTCAATCCTGATCCCGGTCTCTTTTGCTTCTGGGATGATGGATGTATTATTTGCCTCCATTCTGTATTTTCTAAGATGTTATGCTCTAATGATTTTTTTTTAACCTTGTTTACACTGGCTTATTCTTGTTGGAGAATCAAATATTCCATAAAAGCTGGAAAAACTTGCATGCCAGTGTCTATGTTCTTACTTTCAATCTGAAGCATCCTTTACTTACTACTTCTGGCATCTTCACTGTTGAACTCTGCAAATTAAGGAAGGGGTGAAGAAACTCTAAACAGGCATTCAGATCCACTGTCTCTTAACAGGACTGTAACTTGCTAATGGATACAGATTTTATTGTCGTAGCCTTTATTTAACTTAACTCATTCACTATAGTAAAAATAAAGACAATTTATTGCTACCTATCTTGGCCTGTTCATAATGTGCTTCACCGTGTTCTTAGACTGAAGCATGATTTATGTTATGCTCAAGACCAAAAGCGAGAGAGGCCATTTGTTCAAATAACCATCGAAAGCATCAGATTTCAAGTGCTGGAAACTTACATTTACTGAAGTTGCATTTATTTTTTTCTTTCCAAAAAGATAATTATTTGTGGTGTTTATTTATTTGCCTCTAGCACAAACATACCAACTTAGTACCGATATTGCATTAAAGGAAGACTGTTCAGGATCCAGTGTTAAGCCATGAGCACATAGAAAATGCCTTTAAAATTTTGTCTTTGTTTGTTTTAATTTAACTCTGATCTTTTATATTTGAAATCCGTTGTGTAACCCTGGTTTTACTGGGTTTAATTTTGAAAAATGTTGAACTGTTCTAGGTATACCCCATTGCTCTGTCACTCTGCCTAATAACAGTGGAGTGCAGCCTGGATCTTTGAGGATGTTTCGAACTTCAGGAGAACGTCTTGAAATGCCAAATCGGCTGTTGCCTTTTCTGTACCCACACAGTTGCAATCCCATTCTGTAGCATTAGCACTGCTTGAAACAGTTACTTAGGGGAAATTTTCTGGCTTTTTCACACTAAAATTGCATAATCAGAGTAGCCAATCACTTGACCCTTGCACTCTAAAATTACTTTCTCTGCTTTTTTTTTGCATTCACAGGGTTAACTTTCAGAAGCTCTTTTCTCCCCCATTTTTCCCCTGAACCATCTGAAGCAGTTACTCTGTTGCCCCTCTTCCAGTATGTGTTTGATCAGACTCCATGTAGCTTTCCCCCCATGA
Organism: Mesitornis unicolor; assembly: GCF_000695765.1. Taxonomy (NCBI): domain Eukaryota; kingdom Metazoa; phylum Chordata; class Aves; order Mesitornithiformes; family Mesitornithidae; genus Mesitornis; species Mesitornis unicolor. The sequence goes on from NW_010199319.1 coordinate 19,745, forward strand.
TCTGTGGTGTCTGTGCACCGTTACCTCTGGATGTTCTCCAGGCTTATTTTGCTACAGGAGAACCAAATGCTCACAGACTGCTTAGGTATTGCAGTCTAATCTGTAATTCTTCAAGTACATCTGTGTCACTCCTGATTTTCAAATCTGAAATAGTGTTCCTAGATAAGTGGACAGATTGGTTTATTTGCGGGTTCAGTTTTCTTACGGCTTGTTTGTTTCCTGTGCTTTTTAGTGAATACTGTGGTCTTACTGTTGTTGCTCTTTTTGATTCAGGATTTTTAGAATACTTCCAGTATTTTTGTATTCCTTGTATAGATCATGTCTGGGAAAAAAGAAGTATTTCTAGTGTCTGGTGTATCTAAATGCAATACAGATTTACTAAGAAATTTGATGTTTTCAATGCAATGATTGCAGAATAAAAGCACACACATCCAAGTTTGTAATCCTCATAAAAAGATTTACTGCCTAATTCTGAATGGAACTGGATTTTTCTTTTGAGGTGTGCCTAGAAGAAATAATACGGTGCTCAGCAGAGCATTAACTCAGAATGTTGTCCACTTTGTTTAGTGAGCAATTCCTGTTCAGCAGACAGTCTGCTTTCCTACATTTGTGAAAAATGCCTTAACTCATAGGCAACAGGCTTAAAGGACCTCCATTTGGAGCTTATTTCTTCTGCTTGGAAGGAATCCTCGGAGGATCTGAGAGGGAATACCACATGTGGATGACTGTTGACTACATGGCCTAATGTCAGGGACCACTTGTTGCAAGGGTGGCCATTGGATAAAGTATTTTAAGTAGTCCACACAGCACGGTCTGGATATCACCTTTCTGCAAGTTGTTTTCACTCAGTCTTTGACGTAGAAGATTCTTATTGTTACAGTCAAAATTGTTCAGCTATGGCAAGCTGGGCTGACTGTGCTTCATTTCCTTACCTGAAAGTACCTGGCAGATGGGTGGTTCAGATCATTCCTGCAGGAGATCTGCACTTTGATTCCCCCAGACAAGTTAAAAAATTGGCCCTGGTTCTTTAGTGAATGCTCTTGAGTTGCTGAACGCAAAAGGGATGCCTCCTCTCGTGTTTTGGGGAAGAGGTGATTATTGCTGATTTTAGCCCTGGGGATAGATCTGTATGTATGTGTTGGGTACTCTTACAGTCTTCTATCATGGGAGAAATTCCTGGTATGCTCAGTGCTAACAAGACTGACATGCTGTACACAGAACTTCGGTGCCTAATGAAGTTAATTGACAGCAACTAAAGTACTCCATTATTTAGGCAAAATGCTGTTTGAAGTGGCAAGATGTCTTTGTGGAGTTGGTCCGTTCTGTTTAAAATTATTTATTATAGTTCAAGTTAGCTCTGAAACAGGCGCAATTAGGTTTGTGAAGGAGCTGGATAGAGACAGTTCAGTTACATTTTTTTGGTGGTCATTTCAAGTTGTGAGTGAATTACACCAGACATACTGTAGAATCCATATGGAAAAGTTTCATGTGTAACCAGCAGAATTTAAAATTTAATCTGTCTTGGGAGACATTCCCAGTCAATAAGTTAAACACTTGCAATTTTGTAATCCTGTTGATATTTATTATAAAAATGGCCTAACTGGATCATCCTGTTATGGTAATGTTGCAGTAGACATTTGTGTTGGGTGTGTTCTCCTAAATATGAGAATTACCGTATTGAGAGAGAAAATAAAGTAATTGGGAGGCTGTTGGGATTTGACATTGGAAGCTTACAGGCTGAACTCTGTATCCTGTTTGTAAAACCTCCTACAAACTGGAGCATAATGAATTCCAGTTCTGAAAGAGGAATCTTGAGTCATGTCTCCAGGATAGGACTTATTAAATATAGCTTTTTTCTGCATTTTGCCGATTTTCTTTGTGACTAACAGCTTACTTTTGGGGGGGGGGGGGGAAATAACAGAAGTGTTTTGAACAGCGTTGAAGGGCTCTGGTAAAATATTAATATCTCAGTGATAACATTGTTTGAATCATAACATATGTACTGATTGTTGGTGTGCTGCTCCTCTCCTGTTTCTGATTAAATAATAAATTGCTCCCTGGTAGAGAGTAAAGCTTGAGCTGAAAATCCAATCCTCTCCCATGGATTCCAAGCAGCGGGCACGTCCGTATGACCACCTGGTCGTTTGTCCCATAAAGCCACCTCATCCCCTCGGCATCCGGGCATGTCTGCAGCTTGGAGTGTCTCCTAGTGTGAGGAGTAGTCCCAAGGCTGCCCGATCTGCTGAGCACTGGAGCTGCCGAGGTATGATGCCCTGTCATGACATGAAGGTTTGCAATCAGATATTACCTGCAAAATAGTTGTAGTAGTCACAGAATGCTGCTTCTCAGCTGTAAATGTGATGAGATGTGGTGCTACTAGGTGAGCACTCCAAGGCAACACACCTGAAGTGAGTTAATTTGTTACCTTCTGCAGGGACATGTGAAGGGACAGCATGCCCGAAAAAGTCCTTTGAACAAAACAGAATAGGCAGAGAACTCCACGTTTGGGAGCAACTGCAGATTTAAAAGGTTTGTGCTCCATCCGTGC
>NW_010199320.1:0-3424 GCF_000695765.1 Mesitornis unicolor
TTTCCTTAACCACCTGGTTTTGCATTAAGGACATTTGCATTAAGGCTCTTATGCAGAGCAGCCAAGGCGGAGCGGGAAGGCTTCAGGCTTCTTTTGTCCTCTCCTGGGGTAATTTTACAAGCTTTTGGGGCTGCAGCCCCCCCAAAATACTCATTTTTCAGCATATCTTGAAGCACTTGAGCCTTTTTTCCCCTAATCTGGCCAAAGGGGGTTGCCTCCAGGGCCCTGTGTTGGAGCCAGTGCTGGTGATGCTGTAGAGCTGGCAGGAGCAGGAGGCAGCAAATGACATCGGGGTGACGTCGTTTACGGCCTCGCTAATTAACAAAGGGGTGGGGGGGGATGATTGACAGCCGAGGTGCCCAAAGCCAGCACGGTAAGCAGGAAAAATACCCATTTTTGGAGTATTTCTGTTTTTTTCCAGGTGCTGGCAGCTAAACCCCCATTAGTGGTACTAGGGACTGAATGGGTTTGGGATCTGTGAATGATTCACCCCTTGTAAAATTAGGATAGAAAATAAAGAATACTTTTTTTTAAGGTTTTTTGGGGCATTTCTGATTCAAGGTTGGGTCTGACCGAGCGCTTGGGGCTTGGGGAAGAGCATCCCTGGAGAGGCGGAGCAGGAGGATTCGGAGTGACAGGCAATTAGCGGGGAAAAGCAACGATCCTTTTCGGAGAGAGGACATAAAGCAGATGGAATCTGGCGCGAGGGAAACATGGAGAGGACTCGAAAGCCATGGGGAGGACGCAGGAGCTGGAAATTAACTATGGGGGTTTATAAGGCAGCCGTCTCCTCCATCAAGAATACTCCCACCCCGAGCATCACCTCTTCTCCTTGTCCCTGCTTGGGTACCATCACCCAAGAACAACTCTCCGAGCATCACCTCTTCTCCTTGTCCCTGCTTGGGTACCATCATCCTTGAACAACCCCCCTGAGCATCACCTCCTCTCCTTGTCCCTGCTTTGGTGCCACCACCAAAGAACAACCCCCCAAACATCACCTCTTCTCCCAACCCTGCTCGGGTACCACAGGCCGGATGAGGATGAGTGTGATGAAGGTTCAAGCCTTTTTGGGGCGGACAGGGGAGCGTGGGTGTCCCCTTCTCAAGCCAAGGCTTGCATGGCCACCCAACACCACAGCTGGCCAAGTCTTGTGAGGACTTCTTGGGCACAACGGGAACTCATTGGCATCCTTTGCTGTCAATAAACCTTAACTGAGGTGCCTGGCTCTGGATCGTGCTGGCAAACCCCAAATTTAAATAAGGGAGGGGGGAGAAATCACAGAATTATTAAAGTTGGAAAAGGCCTTTAAGATCATCAAGTCCAACTGTCAACCCAACTCCACCATGGCCACTAAACCATGTCCCCAAGTGCCACATTGAACCCCTCCAGGGATGGGGACTCCACCACTGCCCTGAGCAGCCCCTTCCAGTGCTTGACCACTCTTTCAGTAAAGAAATTTTTCCTAACATTTCCTTTCCTAATTTAACCCTTCTCTGGTGCAACTTGAGGCCATTTCCTCCTATCCCATTGCTTGTTATGGGGAGCAGAGCCTGACTGCTCCTCGCTGCCTCCTCCTTTCAGGAGCTGCAGAGGGGATAAGGTCTCCCCTCAGCTCCTCTTCTCCACTTGAACCCCTCAGCTCCCTCAGCCGCTCCCCATCATTTGGATGCCCCAGACCCCTCCCCAGCTCCGTTGCTCTTCTCTGGCCACGAAATGAACCAAGTTTCACTCAAATTCGTCTTCCATCACTTTACGGAGTTGGATGAGCTCAGGAAGGGGTTTGATGGGCAGCAGGAGGACACAATAGGGCAGAAACCATCCTCCCATGCATACGCAGCTCTTCATGGACGTTGCCATACATAATCCTCTGTCAGGTCTCCACCATAACTTGCGCAGTAATGGGTTCACTGCTGGGTCTCCAGCAATTCCTGAGTCTGAGGTGAAGAACGGACGAGTTGAGGGATTTGGGAGAAATCTTAAGGAAAATAAAAGAGGCAATGGAGAGTAATCCCTTCCTGCACTCTGCATCAAGCAGGAAAGGAGGAAAGATGATGCTCCTACAAGGGAAGAAGGAGTAGAGCAATTCAGCTTGAGACAACATCCGAGAAGATCGTTATTTCTACTTGGTGTCCATCATCTCTGCTGCCAGGTAGGGCCAATTTGGACCTAGACACTCCATTTTGCATTGGGAAAGGGATATTTTATCTTTTTCCTGGTGTTTTTTTTTAATTAATTTGAGGGACCAAATTGCCCTGACCAGATCAGAAACCCTCCACTGGCACCCGCTTTGCTTGCAGATGGACCTGGAGCCCCCACCCTTCCTCTGGTGTTGGATTTTGGGGTCCCGTCACATCAACCCTATACAAAGAACAAAGATGGGTGATGGCTTTTCTTTAAACATCTCCAAATTTGCCATTCAAGGCGATTTTTGCCCCCAAATGTCAGCACCCCAGACCATCCTCCTGGTTACCCCATGCTGGGACACCTCATCCCCAAACTTCCCCATGGCTCTGCCTTCCTCAGCTCTCTTCTCCCATGAGACACCACCATCACCACGTACCCACCTCGGCGTGAACCCCTGAGGCAGAACAGCCAAAAAATGCTCTGGGGTCTTCTCCAAGCAGGACCATAGATGGGTTCCTCAAGAAATAAAACCAAAGGGAGATATTGCCGGTGACACAAGAGCTCTGCCGCTCGATGCTCAGCCTCAGCAAGCAGTGAGGGCTCGACAGGACCCCACCAAGATTTTGTGTCATCTCGTTAGAAATTGCAGTTTTATTGAAAGCCCGATTGCTCTCATTTAGCTGTCGCTCAAACCCCTCTGCAGCTGCTTATTAGCGCTGGAGCGGGGAGCAACGAGACTTTGCCGAAGATCACCCATCGCTTCCCAAATTACCTCTTACTGATGAATGAAGGCCGTCAAGATGGCGGCGCCTGAGAGCTGGAGAGATATCTGAATTTCAGAAGGGCCTGAAGTCATTACCCCTCGTTATTCATCACCCGTGAAGCCACATCTGGAGTGATGCTGTCTTCGTTTAGGCAGCTGTGCTAGCATTCGATGACCCCTCTCCAACTGAGAAGGGGAATTGGGAAAAGGAAAGGAGACCTGGGGGTTGAAATAGAAACATATTTAGTAAAATAATAATAACAACAATAACAATATGAATGTGAATATAAATATAAATATGAATATTAATACTGATATTAATAGAAAATACACAAAGTCATACTCAGCCAATATAGTGGTCCAGCAAGTGTGCCACAGTCACAAGACGGCTTTGGCAGCAGAATGATGGGTGAGACCCTCTAAGGGTGACAACCATCAAGGAAAAGGGGTCATTCGCAGCAAGCTGCCCAATCTATAGTGAGTGTAATGTTTATAGTATGGATATTTGGTGAATGGAGCTAAATCCAGTTGTGAGCA
>NW_010199321.1:0-8694 GCF_000695765.1 Mesitornis unicolor
TAAATATTAAATATTTAAATAAATATTTATATAAAAATAAATAATAAATAAATATTAAATATTTAAATTTCTTAAAAGTAAGGGTACCTAAAGAAAAGAAAAAGCAAACTGCTAATTCAACTTTGTCTGCATGACTTAATGTTTCATCTAAATTCTTCAGAAACTGGTGAGGACCCAAGAAAGTAAAGGAAGTAAAACTTCCTATTCAATAGCGGTTAGCATTGATACTCAGATAGCTCTCACAAATTAAACCTTCGCTTTTCGAGCAAATTCCATGGGGTATGCTGTGATCCTGTGTTTGACTGGAAATTGCTTTTGCTCAGAAAATGGAGCAGCCAATACCCCATCACAATAACTATGACATTATTGCTGAAGTCAGAAAAGTTCATGTGGGGCCAAGTCGTATCTATCAACCCTCCAGTGAGAGAAGAGGACACAAGTGGTAAGCTGGTGCTGTTGGATGCCATTTAAACATAGTTTTTATTCAAATGCAGCATCTTTCTTTCTCGTTACATTTCCCTAACTGCTGTAATGTCTGAAGAACAACAGAGATCTTCAGTTTTTCCTAGTTAAAACAGAAAAAAAAAGGTGCGTGAGTAGAAACTCTGCATCTTCAGGAAAAAAACCTGAAGTCCACTAATATTTATGGCTAGAAGAAAGTTAATGGTCTAATGAGTAGCAATCCTAGCTACATCACACATGTGGCATACCAGGCACTCTGAATCAATTTAAATCACGTCTGATGTGCTTTCCTCCAGAGCTGCAGGGTTCACAGCCCATTATACTGAAATAAGCCTGCGATGACGAGTCTGGTTTATGAGCAGCTGCCGCCGAACAGCAGACAGGAAGTTAAGCTGCATGAGAAATGAGACGGAGAATAGTAGCGTAGAGGGGAGGGGAAGTAAAACAACTTCACACACTTCATCAGTGCAGTAACTGGTCTTCAAATAATAAAAAAGAACATCCGAGAACTCGTATTCTTTCAGGTAAGAAAGACCAGAGCTATATCAGCACTTTGAATAACAAATGAAAGCCGTGGACAGTTTATCTTACTGTAGTAAGTAAATGAATCATGCAAAGGAAGTTGATCACAAAGTTCTTAACAAAAGGAGACTTTCAATAAAAAATTAGATTATAAGCAGCACTGAGGTCCACACGTGCTGAGTTTAGCCTGAAGTTCATGTGGTATCAGCATAAAACTGAAGTCAAAATTTAAAGAACTTAATTAAGGACAATAAAATTAGTCTAAGTAATTAATGATACCTGAGAAGCAAGGTGAAAATATAGCTCTCCACCTCATTCCACAGTCCAGTTGTGTAAGATTTCAGACAATACATGACACTACTATACTGTCTGTATCTGAATTTCGTAATAGTATCTATTAATGTATTCTTTAAAAAAACCCAAAACAACAAAAAAGGCAAAAAACCCAACTGAACATTAATTAGCTGACACCACCATGGGATCAGGAAGCCTTGGTATGGTTTGGATATCAAGAAACAGGACATACACCGAATCTGATGCACTCCACACACCCTCCATCACAATGAAACACAGTGTTCTATGATTTCTACAATCTAGGGACCTGTTTTTAGTGCTACTTGTTCTTTTGCTGTGACAAACCTGAAAAATTGCTCAAATACACAATTAAATTTGCTACAGGTCAAAGACAGCACAGAACGTTAAAACAGTCTCCAAAAAAATGTTAAGCTTGAGCTTAAAATGAGCAGAAACTTAAAGGGAATACTTAGCTATCCAATCCTTGACTTAATGAAGACAGGGTATCCACTAGAGGCCTACCCACCTATCATGAACATCAGACACATGAAATTAAAAGGCAAATTAAGCATAGGGAAAACCCTTCAGTTTCAAGAAACACTACAGAATGAAAAACCTCAAGCCTATAAAGTAGGCATTCACAGAATCCCAAATTTCACATGGATTCACAAGGGTATTGCTCCATCTAAAACTCAGTCACTGAAGGAGCAATTCTAGCAGACACTGCTTTGGTAGCTTTGGCAATCGGGGTACAAAACTCCTTAGGCACAATGGTGGCATACTTCAACTCCGGATAAACTATTTTGGGCCATCATTTTCTTAGCCAAACACTGAAGCTGAATTCCAGAATAAAAATATTCTAGCATTGCTAAGTTTATCTACATTCTAGATCTCAAACTAATGCCTAGAGTAATAATTAACTGACAGCTCCCCCCATAGCCTTTTTTTTTTTATTCATATAATTAAAAACATGCCTTGCTGGCTTAAATCCAGCGATGAACAAACACACATTATGCACTGCCCCAAGAATCAAAGCTCATAAAACAATGTTGCACAGAGCTACAGAAAATCACATGGTGGTAAGAAGCTGTTGAAGCCTATGAAAGAAATTCTTAGTAAAACCCAACGATGAACATCCAGAAAGGACAAAAATCTCAGACAATTCACATGAAACGCTTCACTGTTTCTGCTGATAACATAAGAAACAGTTTCCCATTCTGCTTACCCCTCTTCTGAAGTCAAGGGAGTGGCTTTACTTACAGGCGGGTTTAATTCTGTGCAGAGCAAGCCCACAGTCACATCTGATTCACAGTAGCAAAGTCTCATTACAACGGTGAATTTGTAATTTGTTCATCCTACAGCACAACACTATTCCCATTTATTAGTTTGTCCACCTCTAGCCTCATTCAGATGAGCTCTTCTAAACATTTCAGTGAAGCGCTCTAGAATTTACTGTAAACACACATAAAACAGGGAGTGGCACTCGTTAATGAGGCTCCTGTTCTATTTTAATACACAGCACGTCGACCACGCTCTTACACGATTAAGACAGCCCAAGAAAATGGATGAAGTAGTTCAGTACTTTAAGAATTCATTGAGAGGAAAACAAAGTTAAAAAAAAAATCATAGGAGTAAATAAAATTAGTTTTGAGCTGGCAAGAAGAGAGACTTCAGTCTTCTTACACATTACAAGAAAAATTCCTCATTCGATTGTGAGCCAGAATCAATATTTTTCAATCAGAGCCAGATTCAATTCAGTTTCCTTAGCAAAGCAGTCGGTACCCAGCATAGCCAACTTCACTCTTTCTCCCCCAATTTGTCAAACTTCTGCAAGCCCCACAGGACCAAATGGAAAACAATTTTTTTTCCAAAAAGCCTCATTAACTTGAATTCCAAATACCATATCTGCCCTCAGGAATTTTTTTTCCTTCCAATCAAGTTTTCCCACTATAGGAAATATTTATCTTTCACCTAGCAGCATTTAAAAGACCCAATGTGCCATTAAACCTGAATAGGCTACAAATATTCCCTCTACCTGGTAGAGGTTTGGTAGCGTTAGTTGTTACGTGTTACAAGAGCTGGTAAAAAATTTTAGGCAAAAGAATTGTGTAGTCTATTAAAAATCTTTAAAGTCCAAAAAATTACACAGAAATTAACCTGAAACAGAAAGGCTAATGAGGTTTAAGTGCTGGTCCTCCAAACCCACTGTAGTCTACAGAAAGTCTCCTACTGAATTCAGTGATGTCTGCATCAGTCCCAAAGCACCTACAGTAGCACAGGTAAGAGACAGCATCTACATTTTAAAGGCAAGTTTTCCCTGTAAAACAAAACCAGCTGTAAGTGATTTCAGTGATTTGGATGGGATTAAGCAAGGTTTCTGACTTAAAAATCTAATACGGCTTCAGAGTAACCATCACTGTCACTAGGGAATTTCAGCTTTCGGTATCAGTCCTTGGGACAACCACCTCAGAAAAAAATACTCAGAAATCAATTCTGAAAGCGATGCTGCTTCTGTGTTACAGCTCATGGTGAAACTGTGGAAAAAAGCTTCATTCCACTAAGCAGCACACTGGATGCTTGCTGTATCAACTGGCAAACTATGGCCCAAGGAAGTAACCTGTACAAAGTGCCCACTTTCATGAGTCCACCACACTTCACTGGCCAAAGTCCAATTTCTGAACCATTTTAGAAGCACCCACTCCACACCAAATTTAAATTGTTCTCCAGAATTTTATCACAGCATGACAATAAAGTTCTGTTCTTCAAAATAATAAAAAGCCTCCAGTACTGCCCACGTGTTTCCTTCCAGAAATATTAACGTGCTTTAAAATAAAGAGATACCAGATTTTATCCTGGCAGCTTTCAGTTTACTCACGTGGCTACGTACACGCACCAAGATGTGAAATATTAGTAATTTCGCACCATACACGCGGTCCATACTAATAAGATCATAAGCACAATGTAAGAATTTCTTTCAGTAGCATCAATTTCCTTCTTACCTTGCCTCCTTCTCTTTCAAAGTCGACATATTCCCGGGTCGGTGTCTGTCGCTGCTCTCCCTGCCAGCTGGCCGGAAAAAACTGGAGAGACAGATTGGTTCCTGTGGCCACAAAAGCCTTTTAGAAAAATCAATACAAACAGGATCAGGGAGCAAGACATTACATAAATTATGCAGGCAGTCATTTATTTTTACATCAGTTTATGTCTTAAGCCAGGCAGCACAGAGAATACTTAAAGTCAAAAACATGCACTCATCATTTTTCTTAAGTATTAAGTTACAAACATCTGATTCCATTTTGACAACATTTGCCATTGGCTGCTTCGGATAAAATACAACATGGAATCAATACTTCTTTCAAATCAGTTTTGCTGACATTAGAATCTGTCCTTTCAGTTCTGTCTGGATGCCCTGCACCAACTTAGTGCCTGCCACATTAAAAATGGCCCATGCTTATTAAAGAGCTTGCATATCTCCAAAAGTACTGCTGAAGGAAAGTGAATTCCTGAGACCTGATACTAGGGACAACCTTTTTTGAAAGAAAAGGACTCGTTTCCTTTCACAACCTACTTGTACCGAGCTAAACACTTCTCTGAACTGAAATGTAAATATTCCTATTTTAACCTCTACAGGCAAGCAGCATCAACAGCTCCATTCAACTTCACAGGACAGAGTCCTCTTGCCACATTAAGACACCAGTGAAATCCAAAGCAGGAGATGCTGTCAGCGAGAATAGGCAACCATAGGAATTCCACTCAGCTGCAGCCCTCTGTAAAATCATTAAAGGGACTGAATGAACCATATTTTAAGAAGCATACATTGCTTTCGAGTAAACCGTTTTCTATTGTTTCAAATTCAACTAAGATTCAGTTTTCTTTCAAAACTGCCTGTATTTATTTGTGTATCTAACCAGCTCCAGGCCATTAAGAGCATGCCAATTTCTAGACACGAAATAAAAATATGATTTTTGCAAGTAAAACTCGGATTCACAGTATTACACCCTTCTCTGGTACACGTGAGAATGTCCTATAAACATGTGAATAAGTGAAGTTGCTCCCATAATATAACACTCCTCAAAATCCCAGGGTCAAACGCAATTTGTTGCGATCAAATAACCATATTGATTGCCATGATCACTTAGATTTAAATGGTCATTAATCCAGATCGCAGTTTTTCTTAGAAGCTATATAAACACTACTCTGATAGTTGGAATTTCCTGACAGGCAGATTCCTTTCAAGCAACGCAGAACTCAGCAACTTTACGGTGTAACTGTACTGCTACCTACAACACGACAGCTCTGTGTGCTAGTCAAGATTGTTGTTCCGGTCATGTACTGCAATGCTGTCTGTCACAGGATTAATACCTCCCATTTGAAAGTAGAAGTGCTTTGTCTTGACTTCTTCCTCCCCGCCAAGGGAGATTAATACTCTGCAATCAGGTTCCACTCCAGACTACCCTTAAAAGCTGAATTTATTATTTTATTTTTTAAATCTCCTGTTAACCACGTTCTCGATGTCATTAAAATTGACAAATCAGTCTTACTAATACTGGAGGGGGGAAATATTTTACTGGTACATTAATATTTGTTTGCCCTACAATACGCAAACATTTCAATCAAATTAATAGAAGCTTCATCAAGAACACACTTGTACAAATAAGAGACATCAAACCTGTGAGGGCTGCAGACCATCGCTCTCAGGTTGTTATCCCTTTGCCTTTCCAAACGATTCTATTTATGCATCAACAAAAAAAAATATACCTCTCTCTGAATGTTTTTGACTCGTAAGCCATCACCACTTAGTCTGTTCAAAAACTACCTTCCCACCTCCAAGCGCCTTCAGTAAATACATGTTTTATGCTCCTTAGTTTATACACTTAAAATAAAATGCCAAGGAGTGAGACATTTGAGTGTAAACCAGCTGAGCACTGCAGCCCTCTGGACCACTCCAGTTCAGCAGACCCCCAGCACACTGGCTCAGATGCACCATACCTGCTCTCTGGAAACCGAGCCAGACAGTGAACTGCTCGTGCCTCCCTGCTTCCATCCCCTAATCGTGCTATAGGGCCATGAAAAACCATGGGGAAAATACCAGAGAAAAGAAGAAAATGAAAGTACACCGATTCCCGCATCCTCATGGAGTTGTGCAGGCAACATTTAAACTGTAGGCTATTTAAAAAGCTAGGTAGGTAGTTATTTTCTGGATTTCTGAAGCCTGTTTCTTCTCTTTGAAGAGATAAAACCATCCAATCAAAATGCCCACATGCTTCTCCAAACAAAATCATAGGTCAGTACTGAAAAACTTGAGAACAGTCTCACTAGTAACCACACAGGAGTCCACCGAACCCAACCCAACAATTTTCCTCTAGCAACAAGCCAATTTTTAAAAATTTGAAAAAAATTAATCACAACACTAGTTTGGTCTTAATCTTGAGAGTAAAGAAATTACAATTGTCTATAGAGAGCCTTTTAAAGCCCAGCCTGAAATGCTATCATAGACATATGCCTCCAATTCTGCAGAAAGATTATCAGGTAGTACAGGGGTGATGCGACCCACGTGCAGACACCGTAAATGCAAGCACCTTCCAAAACAAATAGGTAGGTAGAAAACCTCCCAAAACAAACTGAACATGTAAATGTATTTTCAAGTTATCAAGGCAATACCAGTAAACCCAAAACCTTTATTATTTCACAGCTACTTTCTCAGTAATACTGGTAATTATTTTCTTTCTTCAATCAAGAGTTATTTGACAGCAGTAACCAACAGCGTACTGCCAGTTTTACATCAAATCCCTAAGCTGTTCTCTGGGGGTTTTCTGCCTGCTTAAAAATACGTAAGGTCATTTGCAAAGGCTCCCTTTGGAGATAAAGGAATAAATCCTTGATGTCTGGAAAAACATTCAGGACTGGAAAAAGAAGTAAAAATGCTAGCTCTCTGGAACATCACTCATTACACACGCTACATTTCTAAATAAACCTGGATACTTGTGCCCTGTTCACAAAACAAAACCAGATGTTTCAGATCAAGAATATTTAGAGGCTGTTTTATAATTAAGTAAAAATATGTAAAACAGGCACCACTGGTTGCTTCCAAGGGCTGATGTTCTGGCAGAGAAAGACAGCAGCAGACTTAGAACTACAAAAGGTAAAACTACTGTGATTTCCCATTTATATCAATAACTGCATAGACTGCATTAGAAAACTAGCTTCAAAGCTTTATTATTATTATTATAGGAAAGACTCAGGTATACAATGCACTTTCACTTCTTCAGGAACTTCAAATGCTAGCAAACTGTTTTCCTTACCTACCCATTGTTTCCCTGGTGACTTTTCAAAGGAAGCAAACACACTAAATGAACAGTGAATGTTAAAAAAAGAGTAAAATTAAGAGACTGGCTAAAGGAGGCCTCTCACAAAATAGTATCACAGGTTCTAAGACCACAGGTAACAAGCAGGGACAAGATTCAGCAAAAATAAAGTCACTCAGTAAAAGATAACTGTGCACTTGAGTGTGTATCCTTTCACTCACAAATGCAAATGCTCAGTTTGCAGTAACAGGTATTCATTTGTTTAGATGTGTGTAAGAATCATTTGATTGTGAACTGACTAGCAACATCTATACCAAGGGAAATTAAAAAATCATCATAATCTAAACTTGGGGAAAGCAGGGCTTATCTTCTACGTGAAGGGAATTTTACCTCATCTTTCACTATACACTGTAAGTGAAAGAGGTTACTTCTGCATTTTAAGAACAGCAAAGAATTTAACCATGCTATGAGATAATGATTCTACAGAAGGAACATATAGCAGAAAACAAACCAGGAAATAACTAGTCACTTCTTGACTACCCCGAGCCATATTTCATCTCATTTCTTAATTCAGAAGAGAGTAGTCTGTAACTAACCTTAATGAATGAAAAAAACAGGGCTCAAGTTGCAAGTTGCAAAGCTTATACTTTAAGTTTCTGATTTAAAAGTTTTAGTTCACCAGTGTACCAAACAGCTCATTCGAGACTTTTAGTGAGTGCCTTCAGAACAAGTCTACTCACTTCTGAAAGCTACTATTTCCGAAAGAAAAAAAAAAAAAAGTAAAAAAAAAAAGAAGTTGAGTATTGAAATAAGCAGTTTACAATGGTAACACGTGCCCAGGGAAGGGAGCACGGCCAGTTCGCACTCGAGGGTGGCTCTGAAGGCTTCTCACCCATCCACCACCCCCTTTAACCCCTCTGCCCTGCTCTAGCGAAGGCAGAGCAAGCTGACGTTATTTCAGCGAAAACCCTCTATACTTAAGGGGAAAGAAACGTCGCCTTGTAACGAAAGCCGCCTCTCCCTCGGCGTCTGAAAGGCGGCAGATGTAATTTCTTTTCCCTCAAGGAAAACTTTCCAGCTCGGCGCGGCCACCCGGACCCCACCAGCCCCC